>NW_023469118.1:0-5550 GCF_013731165.1 Rhagoletis pomonella | reverse complement strand
GATTAAAAGAATTTCCCGCAGTGAATTTTCAGATTTTTAAAACGGTAAACCAGTTGCCATCTTCAATACCGTTTCAGCCACTGGAAACCCAACTGAAGTTCGGTTGCCATCCGTAATCGACCCATAAGAAAGACTAATTTAATTTGTTGTTGTTGTTGTTGTTGTAGCGGCTACTAAACCCCGCTCGGGTCGGCTTGGCTTTCACCGTTGTCGTAAAAGGTGGCCCAGGAAGTGTGCAACTTCCACAATGTCTGTTCACAGGGATAGCGGCGTTAGCTGGATGGGCATGTGAAGAGGTGCCGAGAGTCATGTGGCGACTCTCCACATGCCGGGCATTGGTTGGGCACATCCTCATTAATTCTGCTCAGCAAAAAAATTAAGAAAATTACAACCTAGAATAATGTTTTGTTACATGTTATGTAAATTTGTATATGCTATTTAAAATAAAATGACTTACCAAACAAATCATTATTAATCAGTATCTAAAGGTTTTTGATAAATAAATATATGAAAACTGGATTTTATTTTACTTTCTCATCTCTGCACATGCATCACTCTTCAAAGGAACTTTTAGGCACTTGAAAAAAATTAATTTAAATTTATTTATGGATCACACCAACTTCCTATTTTGTTTATGTAAATTTTACTCCTGTATTAAATACTAAAGATTAAACAAAAAGTCTCCCTTCCCAAAAAATTTCAATGTGGCAAAACTACGCTTAATATTTACATCTGGAGAAGTGTCAAAAATCTGGTTTATAATAAAAAAATAGTAGTAATGAAACTACCTTCTCTTTTGTACCTTACTGGAAGTGTTCGCCCCTTAGATTTTTTTTAAAGGGTGAAGCCCAGAAATATTAATAAAAATACCCTTTTTGACTACAAAAGGGGTAATAATTTTAAGCTTTTTATTTAATATATACATACATTATACTAAAAATTTCTTTTGAATCATCCCTATTTGAAAAATTAAAGAGCCATTTAAATTAACTAAATTTAAGCATAATTTATTATTTTTAATTCAACAAACAATTTTGTGGATTACGCTTGTAATTAGTATTGAAAGACAAACACTAACAATAACAAAGAGCATTTAGGATTTACAGCAAATGTAATAAATAATAATTAGAAACATAAATAAAGATTTGACGATAATAAGAGTAATGTGATGTACTAAATCCACGGAATAGTTCACACAAAGAGAAGCAATCAAGAACATAGATACCGAAGACCACCCAGATTGAGAAGTGTCAATATCACTCTAGATTAAAGAGCCAACTACGTTTTCAAAACACCATGTTAATGCCGCACAAACTGATATTTTTATGTAAAAAATATGTTAAGTTGGGGGTGAAATTAGTACAAAAGATTTTTCACAAATAATACTTCATGGACTCACCGACAAATGCATACAAAAATCTTAATAAAAGTAGACAATGCAGTAACCAATTAAAAGTGACAGTTAATGCCGTACAATTCGATGTATTGAGGCAAAAACACTTTTCAAAATGGCGAAATTAGTAAAAAGGTTTTGCACAAAGAATACTTTCAAGGACTCACCGACGGATGCATAGACAAATCTTGATAATTTTATGAAGAGATGAAATTAGAAACTGAAATCAGCAAAGTGTATACAAAAACGCAACACGTGATATTAATGGCAGCCCTGCCAGATGTACGGATTTTTCCGTACGGTACGGATTTTCAGGAGTGCAAATGGTTGTACGGATTTAACGTATGGATTTTTAGCTTTCCGTCAAGATGTACGTATTTTCCGAGTGTTTTTTTCATATTGTAAAAATTTGCCGTGTTTTACACATATCGCATAGGTTTCTTATAGTTCCTGAACCCTCCATTTTTTATTAAAAAATCCGCTATTTTCGTACTTGAGGGACTTATCTATTAACAGCTTGACTATTTTTCACCCGATTTTACAAATCAAACATGAGAACAGGATTTATAGGCCTTTAAAATTACGTATAACAATCTATTGGTAGCCTTCGATTGTTGGTAGTTTTTGTCGCGTAAAATTAAAAGAAACCCTAACTTTCTTTCCAACTTTAACCATCGCTTCAAACATTATACTGTTACTCGGTAGGGTCGACAACCCACCTGAAAAGTTTTGTTACATGTACATAAAACTAGAACACACTGCTTGTTATGAAGCTCTAGTCAGGAAAATAATAAGGTTGTCTGTGAAGCAATCAATAAATAGGACTAGTGGAAATATGTGTTTCTTTTTTATATTATTGAAAGTACGATTCCTGTATTCACCTAAGTACAAAAGAATTTTTTTTGCTCGCCAAACAAATTTCAGCGTACGGATTTCGTACGGACTTTCCACCCCCATCTTTTTGTCTTTTTACGGGTTTTAGACTCTAAACATCTGGCAGCCCTGATAAATGGTTATAAGGTTTAAATAAATAAATTTAAATATGGGAGATTTATAAAGATTAATCGATTATACCTTTCGCCTTTCAAGTGCTTATTTAAATAATATATACGGAAATGCATACTGCACTTAAAATATAGCTTTTTCACATTTTTTGCAAGGTCTATTTCATGGTTGTGGGATAATAATTTTTCGGAGAAGTTGATGGTGCCAGAAATGGCTTCGCCATTACATATTTGAAATATCCAACTTATTCAGCCTAACCTGCTCTGCTGGTGAATGGAACAAACGGACGCCTTCGTAAGTCCACGTTTTTCTGCAAATTACACAGCTTGGGTTAGGCATTATTAATTTTTGCCCCGAAATATATGTAAATACTTCCAAAGAAGCAACACATAAAACGTTCAACTAATAAAGGCAACATTGTGAAATATAAGGCAGCCGAATGTCAGCAAATGAACAGAGAATGCTGCCTTATTACTTCAATTGTTTATTGCGCCGTGGTACTTATATGCACGTTGCTGAATTGCTTTTGAAAATTGTTTTCGTGACATTTCGTGCGTACCATTTTGTTTCTATACTCTTCAAACTGCTAATTGTATGTGAAATTACACCAGGTGAAGTATTAAGGAGACATTTTTGAAACTACCGTATCTTTGGTTTTTAAATTTGGTATACAAAACAGCCGACATCAGAAAATAATGACCTCACCTTTTTCCTATAAACAAGCGCGAGCGTTTTTGCATATAAGTATTAGTTGCAATATCTGCACCTTGCGAATGATATTTTTCGAAAGCGGGAGCAACAATCCTATTTAGAGAAACGATTGACGGGCAAAAGTTTGGAAAGTCTCTTCTTGGAAAGTACAACAAAAGACGACTGTTTTCGCTGAAATATTTTATGAATTTTTTTTTTCTTAAATGATATTTTCCGAAGTATTATCTGTAGTTCTGCTATGTAATATTCCTGATAGACATATTGTTTGCATACCATGGTATGCATACTATGGATTTTGGTACTATTCCGATGTGACCGACATATAGTACGCATACACGATTGAGAGGATACAAAAGTTGCGCCGATCTCGGACCGATATTCCTCTCTTAACGAATTTGACAGAATCGTTGTTTGCATGACGTCACACTTGTGCAACTTGTTTACGTTTTCCTTGCAACATTTTTTCTTCTTCCATTCTGGCTCACGTTTTGGCATTTCTCTCTCGCAATTGCACCAGTCTGACGTCACACAAAAGTTATTCTCAAAAATCCTCTCTGATCGGCGCAATCTTGTATTCTATCATTCTTGGTACGCATAATGTTTTGTTTCTTTAGCTTTGTTACTTTTCTTTCCTAGCAGATAATTATCAGAAAGAAGAAGAATGGGAAAACTGAGAGAATTACGCTCACAGGGAGCGAAATAAATATATAGTAAAGAAACGCAAAACTAGCAAGTATGTGGCGCGAGTTTTTGTTTATTCATTTTGACAGGAGAGTCAAAAAAATAAGAGTGTAAGAACGAATGAGATCTGCTAGTTCTGCTAGTTTTTTGGGATAAGAAACGATTTCCAGCAGAAACTAGGGATAACTATTCGTAAATATAGTCATTTTGAGGCTACATATGCAGATGTGTTTATGGTCAGAGTTGCAGCTATGTTTATGGTCAGGTTATGGTTATACTCGCTTTATACCACGTTTATTTTCGTAGTATAAAAACCAGCTTTAAGCCACTGTACGGTGGTATGATTTTGGTTTAAAACGACAGACATGTAGTATACATACGGTGACCATATTAACCACCGTGAAATAAAGGACTTTTTTTCAAAATGATTTGGGAATACGTACATACACTTTGTATGATAAAAGTACCTTAACCATATCGTAATTTAAATCAAATATTTACCAGTTAATTAACCGATTCCGAAAAATGAAATCCTTTTCATCACTTCGCCATCCTTTGCTCCCAAAATGCGTTTACCATAATTCATACTGCACGCCGAAGCCAGCACACAGTAGTTTAAAATTGGAACTTAGTGTTCATAATTAAGGCTCCATTGAATTATGAACACTAGATGCCAGTTTTGAACCACTGCGCAGCAGGGGGTTTATTGTTCTCGTTCAGTGGAACTGGAAACTCAGCATGCAACACGATCCTGAGCACAACTTTCCCTGTGCTTTATAGATTCTACAAAGATTACAGATTAAATTGAAAACTTTTAACAAACTGGCGAAGGTTTTCATTATATTGTACAAGGGACATTTTTATTTTTCATATTCCGTGAAACATGCAGAGGTGGTTTAAAGGACAGTTAAAGAAATAAAGGACAAAAGGCGTCCTTTATTTTGAAAAAATTTATAAAGGACAGGGGGCTTAAATAAAGGACTGTCCTTTAAAATAAAGGACATACGGTCACCGCAAGTATACAATGCTAGTGTAGTATATAAACCATATGTCTGCTATAATAGTGTTTTATTTACTTTCAAGTAATGTAGGAAATTTACTTTTATTATTGAGAGTTTACGATTTCCATAGAACAATTAACTTAAGACTAAAAAAACTTACGATAACTTTGTTCACACAAATACCCTCATAGCCAAAAGCTTCGATACGAGTAGGTATAGATACTACTTCCAAGTAAAAGTATCGATACCTCTATGGTGTCGTTTCATCTTTAGCCCTAGAGTACTAATGTTCTTCTCTCTCATTTTACTTATTCTCACTTTACTGCATGCAGTGATTTCAGTCAGATTTTATCACACAATCAGTCGCATGGGGTCTCCAGTGACCCCAATAAAAGTGTCTGAAAAAAGAGTTTTCAAAATAAAATTAACGAAGTGTGTATTATCAAAAGTATTAAAGTACTCTATTATCGTTAACTTAAAAAAAGGATCAGTCCAGCGCCTATGTCTTGACCTGTAGGCTGTGTCGGGGCCACAGCCGCTAAACTTAAACGTAGAATACCTGATATTGTTAAGATCACATTCAAGTCAAGTGCGGGTTGGGGGGATAGAAAATATTCTTTCAAAACTTGCCTAGGAATGTGATATAATGGTTTGTTCAAAACCTTTTGTCAAAACTTATAACGGCAAAAACGAGAAGGCGAAGACAAAAAGAGATTAAAAGAATTTCCCGCAGTGAATTTTCAGATTTTTAAAACGGTA
>NW_023469117.1:0-5551 GCF_013731165.1 Rhagoletis pomonella | reverse complement strand
TGCCTATTTCTCGTTGTTCGCTTTGTGTTGCCGCAGTATTCGCCACACTGCCCTCCACCTAAGTCTGATCGTCCCGATCAGACACACTTGCGGTTCCAAACGCTGCAAGCCTTTCCAAGTGGACCACCTTCATCTTGTTTCTTGGCCTCCCAACGGTCTGGATCCGATACACTACGTCATTTAGCCGTTTTACGACCTTATACGGACCTTCCCAGTTGCATTGTAGTTTTGGGGACAAACCTTTCTTTCGTTGTGGATTGTACAGCAACACCAAATCCCCTTCCCGGAAACCCTCGGAATTCATCGCCTTATCATACCTGGCTTTCATCTTGTCACTCATAATTTGTGTGCGCTGTCTCACAAGAGCATGTATCTCTCTCAGCTCCTCTTCCAGGATGTTTGACGTCTCTTTTCCAATCCTTCTAGCATCACCAGTCACCCCAAACTTCAGATCACTAGGCAAACGGAGCTCACTGCCGAATATTACCTTTGCCGGAGTTTTACCCGTTGTTTCATGCACTGCTGACCGGTATCCCATCAGGAACAAGGGTATGCGGACATCCCAATCTTTTTGATTCTTGTCCACGACCTTCCGCAAATGCTCTTCCAGGGTTCGGTTGAACCGTTCCACCATGCCGTCTGATTGGGGATGAAGAGCCGTCGTTCGAGTTTTCCGGATACCCAGTATCTGGCACATCTCTTGGAACACTGCCGACTCAAAATTTCTTCCCTGGTCAGAGTGCAGCTCTATAGGTACACCGTATCTCGCAACCCAATTGTAGGTGAATACCTCCGCTACTGTTTTAGCTTCCTGGTTTGGAATCGGGTATACCTCCGGCCATTTGCTAAAGTAGTCCATAACCACAAGGACGTATTTGTTTCCCTGTGCGCTCATAGGAAATGGACCGGCTACATCCATGGCAATCCGCTCGAAAGGTGCACCTGAGTTATATTGCTTCATCTGGCCATGACTTCTGGATTTCGGCCCCTTAGCTGCCATACACTCCGCGCAGTTAGCAATCCACTCTGCGACCGATTGCCGACAACCAACCCAATAGAACCTCTGCTTAACCTTCTCCAGGGTCTTCGTGATTCCCAGGTGCCCTCCACTAGGACCATTGTGGAATTCCTTGAGTACATCCGGAATTCTTACCCTTGGAACTACTATCAGGTTGCGGGAGCACTGGCCATCTTCGCTTTCCCATACCCTATGCAAACAGCCAGATATTAATTTTAAGCTGTTCCATTGTGCCCAGTACGCCTTTGCGATGGGGCTTTCCGCTGCCATTTGCTCCTTAGTTGGCCTCCTGTCCACCTCCAGTCCATGCATCAAAAGCTCCAGATCTGGATCTTCCTGCTGACACTTTCGTAGCTGTTCTTCCTTCCACTCTTCCGCTTATTGTCGTTAGACGGACGTCTATAATGTCCTCTTTTCCCTCAGCTTTTGAGCAGTGTTTACATTCCAGGCTACATGGTCGGCGGGACATGGCATCAGCATTACCGTGGACACATCCCTTGCGGTGCTCAATAGCGAAGTCATAACTTTGCAGTCTCTCAATCCACCGAGCTAGCTGTCCTTCTGGATTCTTAAACTGTAGTAGCCACTTCAGCGCTGCATGGTCGGTTCGAACTCGGAAACGTTGCCCATAGAGGTACTTGTGGAAATGTTTGACGCAGTCCACCAACGCTAGTAGTTCTCTCCGAGTTACGCAGTAGTTCCTCTCTGGTTTTCCAATCGACCGGCTATAGTAGGCAACTACCTTCTCCTGCCCATCAATTACCTGCGACAGTACGCCTCCTATGGCATAACCACTAGCATCCGTATCCAAAATAAACGTTGCACCTGGAACGGGATACGCTAGCATAGGTGCAGTACATAGTCGTTCCTTCAGAGTCTGGAAAGCCTCCTCCTGCTCCTTGTTCCACTCGAAGGCTCTATTTTTCCTAGTGAGCTCGTGGAGGCTATTAGCAACGCTGGCGAAATTCGGAACAAATCGGCGGTAGTAGGTGCATAGCCCAAGAAAACTTCGTAGTTCGTGCAGGTTCCTAGGTCTTGGCCAATCCTTTACTGCTTCTATCTTTTCCTTCGCAATACAGATGCCCTCCGTTGTCACCTTGTGCCCTAAGTAGTTCACCTCCTTCCTGAACAGTGAGCATTTTTTAGGACTTAGCTTCAGACCAGCGCCAGCTATCCTCTGGAAAACTTCTTCCAAATTGTTCAGGTGTTCCTCAAAGCTTTTACCCAATACGATAATGTCGTCTAGATACACCAAACATGTTTTCCAATGCAGTCCTTTGAGCACATGGTCCATAAGTCGTTCAAAAGTGGCAGGAGCGTTGCATAATCCAAAGGGCATCACCGTGAATTGCCACAGACCGTCTCCAACGCTGAAAGCTGTCTTCTCCTTGTCCTCGTCACTTACCTCCACCTGCCAATAACCGCTCTTAAGGTCGAGTGTTGAGAACCACTTTGTTCCAGTCAACGAGTCCAGAGTGTCATCGATCCTGGGAAGAGGATAGCTGTCCTTTTTCGTCACATCGTTTAGTTTCCGGTAGTCTACGCAGAACCGCATTTGACCATCCTTCTTCTTCACAAGTACTACCGGCGAACTCCATGGACTCGCTGATGGTTCAATCACACCACTCTCACTCATTTCTTTTATTATTTGGCTAACAGTTTCACGTTTGGCAAGTGGAACACGCCGAGGAGCTTGACGGATTGGCCTTGCATCGCCAGTATCAATGCGATGTTTCACAACGTTAGTCCTGCCTGGTTTGTCGCCATCCTTGTCGAATATGTTGCAGTATCTTCGGAGAAGTTCCTTAGCCTTGTGCTGGTATTTTTCTTCCAACCCTTCCGTCCATGCATTAATGTCTTCCGCAATGTCATTCTCGCCAATGGAATCGCTTTCAGGTAACTTTCCGCAGTTGAAGATTGCCTCTACCTCTCGACATTGCCCCAGTACAGTTCCTCTTCGGAGTTTGACTGGTGATTTGAACTCATTGAGCACTCGAACTGGGATGCGTCCATCCTTTTGCATCTTAGCCAGGGTTTTACCAATAAGTACGTCCGGTGTAGAATCTTGTGTCGCTTCAACAACCCACAATCTGTTTGTCCCACAATCTCCATCAATCTTTGCCCACACAACTGCTTCTGACTTCGGTGGAATCTGCTCGCTTTCCTCTAGGATCACTCGCTTGCTGCTGTACGGACCATCATACCCAAACCTAAGGGGCACTTCCATGTTGTCGTACGTCATGATCCTGCTCTTCATGTCGATCTTCATACCTTGACCAAATAAAAAGTCTAATCCAATGATGACTTCATCCATAATCGCCGCGACTATGAACTTGTGTAACACTGTCACATTCCCTATTGCGACTTTGCATGTTACCTCTCCTACAACTTGGGTGTCCTCACCAGTTGCTGTCCTCAACCTTGCTCCAGGTAATGGCCTTACATCTTTAGTGACCAAATCAGATCGAATGATGGAATGTGATGCGCCCGTATCCACAGTTAGTACTCGCTCATGTCCGTCCACATATCCACCAACAGTAACGTTGCTCGCCTTTCTGCCAATTCGCGAGACAGAGATTATGGGGCATTCAATTGCGGGAGCCAGCGTGCGCCCCTTGCTGCTGGCTCGTTTTAGTTTAACGACTGGTCGGAGTTGGGCTCGTCATCCTCAGTCCTGCGTTTACGTACTGCTGAACTGTTTGACCTGTTGGAACCCGTCTTACATTCGCGTGCGAAGTGGCCTGGTTTTCCGCAGCTAAAACATTTTCTAGCACCATCCTTCCTCTCGGTTGTACCAGGAGTATTCTTCCCTGCCATCGACTTGAGTGTTTTCAGGATCTCGTTCATCACGTCAGGTGTTTCCACTTCTACTCGATGGGCTTTGTAGGCTGGTCTACTTAGGAGCGCTGCCGTTTCACGTGTCTGAGCATACGAGACCGTTTCAGCAAATGTTGGCTTTGGATTTGCATACGTCTCGCGCTTGGTATACACGTCCCGCATTCCGTTGATGAACCTCTGGATTTTTACTCTTTCGAGGTGCTCACCAGATGCATCTCCAATTGCCAAATGAGCCAACCTTTCAACCTCGGAGGCGAATTCCTGTAGAGTCTCATTGGATTTCTGGCAGCGATTTTCCAGCTCCATCTGGTAAATCTGTCTCCTGTGCTCGCTACCATAACGTCTTTCCACTGCACCCATTAACGCATCGTAACTGTTCCTTTCACCATCAGGAATAGTCTGCAAGATTTCCGCTGCAGGTCCTTTTAATGCAACGAACAGTGCAGCGGATTTATCCTCCATGCTCCAGTGATTTGCTGTAGCTGTCTTCTCAAACTGGAGCTTAAAGACTTGGAAAGGAATCGTGCCGTCAAAGGATGGAGTCTTTACCTTGGGCGCGCTGGTCGAAGAAGGTGGGCGATTCAACTGCATATCTCGAAGGCGACCTTCCAACTCTTCTACCTTAGCCTCGACTTTCTCCTGAATTAGCTCTTCGATTTTATCTTGTCGTTCCTCGATTTTATCCTGTCTCTCTCTGAGTTCTGCGTTATCTTTAAATAAATTCTCTTGTAGCTGAGTAATCTTTTCATCTAGCTGCGATGACATGTACGTTTTCTGTGCTTCCAGCTGCGAGGACATGCGTGTTTCCTGCACTTGCAGCTGGGATGAAATCTGTGATATGGCACCCAACAACATGTTCATGTCTATAGCCGTTGACGCACAAGGAGCCTTTCCCTGCTCTTCAAGCTTCGCTGATGTCTGCTGCACATCCTTCGACGAACAAGCAGCCTCATCCTTCTGTTCATCCTTTGCGGATGCATCGTCGGATTTACCCTGGAAGTCGTATTTGTCCACGTCGATGCCTTCAGCTTCCATAGCCTCCCGCAAACGGGATAATAATTCCACTTTTCTTCCGGAGGTTGCTAAATTTCGTTTCTCCAACTCCTGCTTGAGTTCCTCAATCTTTAGATCCTGAATTTTTGCCATTTTCAGTAGTTTATCCTTCGGGATTTATTTAACAATCCCACTTCTGACACCAATTGTTACGATTATCCTCGAAACCTTGAGGGATTACCCAAATATACTCGGGCTCGTATCGCTGGATTGTTAAATAAATGCTAACGATGACCGAATTGTAGTACAATTAACTTTATTGTACAACAAACAATTTACAATTCTTGCTAATACAGTAAAAACACTTTACAATACTTGTTAAAGCAATAACAACGCTTTACTACTTGTTAACACAATTAATCTTATAGCTTGCTTATTCGCAACTCGATTCTCCGCTCACTTTACTTGTAGCTTGCTGACTTGTAACTAACTCACCTTCGCGTTGGCGGCGCCCTTATATACCTGCGCTGGCACTTATGGCAACTCTAGAACATTCTGAAGTTTATCGCTCATTCTCTTTCTCTCGCTGTTCGCAGTGTTCATCCAACTTGACGTTTCTCTTTGTAGAACATTCTACGTCATTCTTCGAACATTCTGCCTATTTCTCGTTGTTCGCTTTGTGTTGCCGCAGTATTCGCCACA
>NW_023469116.1:0-5551 GCF_013731165.1 Rhagoletis pomonella | reverse complement strand
GGAGCATGTAAAAATTGAATTTCTTTTTCTTTTTGGTTTGTATAGCTGATTGAGTAAGGTTCAAATAAACTTTTACTAACCTTTAGCCTTGCCTTTTGATTATACATTTTTTGGCGCCCGAGCAGGGACCTTCGGTCTAATTTCTTGTCGTTCATAAATAGAACACAAACATCTCAACTTAAAGTATTTTTTTCCCCATTCACTTAAAATGGATCAGGTAAAGCTACTTACCGAGAATCAGACGCATCTGCTGTGCGAGCTGACGAGGCTTAAGGAAAAGGCACACGGGCTGCGCCCGGAAACGCTGTCACCGGGATACATAAGGGCTATGAGTGAAAGAGTAGATAATTTATATACTTCTTTTAGTAAAAACCACGATCAAATAGTTACGTTAATAAAGGATGATGGCGGGGAATTTGATGACCTTCCATATATGACATGTGCGACCTTTGACAACTTCGAAGATTTATATTTCATTTTCAAAGGCTTTCTGTATGGTTTCATGCCAACCTGTTCGACTGCTTCCCCAGTTGCATTCAACAGTACAATAGCTGCTCCTTCACATCGAAACGACACATTTTCCAGTGACGCCAAATTACCGAAAATTTCAGTTCCAAACTTTTCAGGTGACTACTTAGAATGGTTTTCGTTTCTGGATTTATATACTTCTCTTGTGCATAATAACAATACACTTAGTAAAATTCAGAAAATGTATTACCTGAAACATTGCGTCACTGGAGCGGCTGCACGTCTTATCAAACACATTTTCGCAACAGAAGCAAACTATGATCTTGCTTGGAGTACATTAGAAGATAGGTTCCATAATAAACGTGCGATAGTTGACACATTGTTAAAAAAGCTATTCGCGATACCAAAGTGCAATGTAACTTCGCACTTAGCAGTTCGAACACTTTTGGATACCACTAAGGAGTGCCTTGCTTCGTTAGCAAACCTTAATGTTTCTACCACTAATTGGGATCCCCTTATAGTCCATCTGACAACTCAAAAGCTAGATCCTGAGACGAGAAAGGACTGGGAACAGTCATTAAAGGCCTCCAGGGAGCTTCCTACATTGGGACAGCTCACTAGTTTTTTAGAAACCTGTTTTCGTACCTTGGAAACCCTCAACGTTGACAATGTTCAAAAATCAAAATCGCCGAATATTCCCCAACGTCAAATTGTTAACGCCTGCATATGTTGTAAGAAACCGCATGGTCTATTTAAATGTTGGGTATTTAGAGCTTATTCGCCTACAGAAAGGAAACAATTCGTTGGTCGTAATTCGTTATGTCGCAACTGTCTCTCTCCTGGACATTCGGCAGGCGACTGTACTTCTCATCATAAGTGCAACGTATGTAATCACAATCATCATACTCTACTACATGAAGTTTTTTCAGACTCACAACCTGCTGAGTTAGCTTCTCAACCTCGTTTTAAGGAGATACAAGGACTCCATGTAGCCGCTCCTTTCTCTTTGCCGGAATGCAAACGTGAAGTTCTACTCGCAACTATTATCTTAAACGTCGATACACCTTGTGGTACTGCATCCGGGCGTGCTTTAT
This sequence comes from Rhagoletis pomonella, assembly GCF_013731165.1. NCBI lineage: Eukaryota > Metazoa > Arthropoda > Insecta > Diptera > Tephritidae > Rhagoletis > Rhagoletis pomonella. The sequence goes on along the minus strand of NW_023469116.1, from coordinate 3,989 downwards.
TAGATCAGGGCTCTCAAGGTTCATTCGTGACAGAGCAATTTATACAATTATATAAAATTCCATGTTGTTCCACATCCTTACAAGTGTGTGGGGTAAACACGCAGCAGAAAAATTCTGTTAAGAGATTAGCGAATCTTAAACTGCATTCACGTGCAGAAAACGATTATTCACTAGATGTGAAAGCATATGTCTTACCCAAGTTTCGTTCATATCTGCCACAACGAAGTTTTATCCCATCACAGTTTAATTCAGTGGATATTACTCTAGCGGATCCTGAATATTTCAGATCACGTTCCATAGATATCATCTTGGGTGCTGATGTGTATGGTTATCTAATAAAAGAAGCTCAAATAAGAGCTGATTGTGGACTTATTTACCAAGATACTCATTTTGGATGGGTTATCTCTGGGCCTATATCAACATCCGTTGACCTCAAAACAATTCATACGCATCTTTGCCATATCGATGATCAGCTTAAGCGCTTTTGGGAGCAGGAGGAATTGAAAGACAAGACCGCACTCTGCTGAAGATATGGCCACTGAACAACACTTCATTTCTACACACTTAAGGGATAACACGGGTCGGTATATTGTATCGCTTCCCTTTCGGTCCGAGCTTCAGGGGAAACCATTACCAAAATTTCACAACACTCACTTAGGTGCTCTAAGTAGATTAAAAAATATGGAACAGGTGTTTGCCAGAAAGCCAAACCTACATATTGCTTACTCAAAATTTATGAGAGAATATGAAGAGTTAGGCCATATGGAGTTGGTTGGAGAATACCCCAAAAATTTTACACCACTCTCATACTTTTTGCCACACCATGGCGTAGAAAAGCCTAGTAGTACAACCACAAAGTTGCGCGTTGTATTTGACGGTTCTAGCAAGTACCAAAATAATTGCTCACTTAACGAGGAACTGGTGGCAGGACCGGCATTACATTGCGATTTATACCAAATAATACTTCGTTGGCGCATGCATAAAGTAGCTATGTGTTCTGACATAGAGAAAATGTTCAGACAAATCGTTGTACACTCTGCTCATCAACGTTTTCAAAATATCCTCTGGAGAGAATCTACAAAGGATCCTATAAAAATTTATAAACTAAAAACTGTGACCTATGGCACCACTTCCGCGCCCTTTCTCTCTATCAGGACACTACAGCAGGTTGCTAGAGATGAGTGTGACACCTACCCACTGGCCTCAGAAGTGCTTTTACGTGATATATATGTTGATGACGTTATAACAGGGGCTGATAGTCCATCCGAGGCATTGCATCTGCAACAAGAGTTGTGCGCTCTACTAAAGGCTGGGGGATTTAGTTTGAGGAAATGGTCTTCAAATTGCGCTGACCTACTTCGTTCGATTCCTGAAGAAATGAAGGAATTTTCCAGTGCAGTATCAATTAATGATGAAGACTTTATTAAAGCTTTAGGATTACAATGGCATCCAGTGAGCGACTGCTTTTCATTCGTTGTTTCCTTCCCGATGTCTGATAAGCCTACAAAACGAAGTTTACTCTCTGACGCGTCAAAATTATTTGACCCTCTTGGATGGTTAGCACCGACAACCATAATAGCTAAAATTATGTTTCAAAAGTTGTGGCGTCTTGGTATTAGTTGGGATGATGAATTACCCAGTTGCATACGACGCGACTGGCTTGAATATCGCAACGCGCTTCATTGTTTAGAAAATATTAAAATTAATAGGTTTATAGGTACATCAAAATCAAAGCGTTGCTGTTTACATGGCTTTTGCGATGCATCGCAAGCTCGTATGCAGCCGTGGTTTACTCGAGAACAACTATGGAAAATGGAGAAGTAGTTGTGCAGCTGCTACAGAGTAAAACAAGGGTGGCTCCGGTCAAATTACTCACAATACCTAAGTTGGAACTCTGCGCATCTCATTTGCTTGCCAAACTGATAGATAAAGTAGTGAGTTCCTTGCAAAGGTCTGTTGAAGATATTGTCTTATGGAGTGATAGTACGACGGTACTAGCGTGGATTAGAGCTGAGCCTATTCGTTGGACCGTGTTTGTAGCAAATCGCGTAGCCGAGATTCAGCGTCTTACAAACGTCAGCCAGTGGCGATATGTTCCTACACTAGACAACCCAGCAGATTGTACAACGAAAGGCGTTCTACCGGACAATCTATCATTTCATCCTCTCTGGTGGCACTGCCCAGCGTGGCTCCTTCAAAACGAGAGTGCATGGCCAAATGATATTGATTATAGAAAGGACACTACTCTTGAAAAACGAAATGTGGTCAACCTCTTACATATAACCTCGGCAAGCTATCCGCAAATTTTGTATAAATTTTCGACTTTAGGTAAAACAATTTCGTGACAGCATATATTTTTCGTTTTTGTTACAATGCAACTACTCAACCGCGGCGCTTTGGAAGCCTAACAGCCGCAGAGTTAAAAACAGCGTTCAATCGTTTGCTATATTTGTCTCAACGCTACGAATATCATGACGAAATAAAGCAATTGTTACAAGCAGGAGAGCTACATAAGAGCAATCCGATCAAGAAGCTGAACCCATTCATTTGTGGCGAAGGATTTCTACGCGTAGGAGGAAGACTACAACTTGCTGATATACCCGCAAATATGAAACATCCTATTTTATTATCTAAGAAAAATCCTCTAACTCTACTTTTATTTACAGATGCACATACAAGAACGCTACATGGTGGCATACAATTAATGATTACTTTCATTAGGCGAAATTATTGGATACCAAATGCGCGCAGAATTGCGGAAACTGTATTGAAACGTTGTTTGGTATGCTTTAAATATACAGCGAGAGTGGCAGAACAACTTATGGGACAACTTCCAGCTGTTCGACTGACTCCGGCGCGACCATTCTTGCATAGCGGGGTCGACTGTGCTGGTCCAATTGACGTCCGCCAGTCGGCTCTCCGAAATGCTAAAATTTCAAAAGGGTATATTTGCGTATTCCTGTGCATGGTGACCAAAGCAATCCACTTGGAGCCCGTATCAAGTTTATCCACTGAGGCCTTCATCGCAGCCTATCGGCGTTTCGTTTCCCGTAGAGGAAAATGTACGCAACTATATTCCGATTGTGGAACAAACTTCGTTGGCGCGAGCAGCTTTCTGCAAACCATGCACCACCGTAACACAGCATTAATACCGGAGGAGCTCAGAGAATTCCTTGCTAGCGAAGGCACAACTTGGAATTTTGTTCCGCCAGCTTCCCCACACTTCGGTGGCTTATGGGAAGCTGGGGTAAAATCCACTAAGTTTCACCTTAGGCGTGTTGTTCAAGACCGTGTGTTGAATTTCGAAGAGTTGACCACACTTTTATATGAAATAGAAGCCTGCCTTAATTCGCGCCCCCTTTGTCCGCTCAATGAAGATTAGGAAAACTGCGACGCACTTACTCCAGGACATTTTTTAATTGGAGAAGCAACTCTTAATATTCCAGATGAGAAGCTACTTGATTTCGCTACTACTGGACTAAGTCGGTGGCGTATGGTTGAACGCTTAAAACAACACTTTTGGCGTCGCTGGTTTTCGGAGTACCTCAGCCGACTTCAAAGTCGTCCGAAATGGACCACAACTCGTACCAATGCCAAAATCGGTGACCTAGTTTTGCTGTATGACGACAGATGTCCACCCGGCAAGTGGCCTCTAGCGCGCATAGCTCAGATACATCCAGGCCTTGATGGACTAACCCGCGTAGTCACTTTGAAATGCAAAGGAAAATTTTTCAAGCGGCCAATACGTAAAATTTGTTTTCTACCTAATTTGGACCCTTGGCAGTTAACGGAAGATAGGATTGTTGAAGGCAGCAGCGATAAGGCTGTGAGTCGAGGCACAGCCATTCAACCTGGCGATAAACCAATAACCTCCAACGGCTCTGCCAACAACGACTCTAATCTTTCGGCTTAGTGAAGTACTGTTGTCCTTGGGCCCGGGAATGTTCGTGTAAAACATATTCAACATACTTATTTAATTGTAGCATTTA
>NW_023469115.1:0-5551 GCF_013731165.1 Rhagoletis pomonella | reverse complement strand
AAAAGCTCTTATTAGGCGCCGCGAAGTAAGCGGGCATTGGCTAGTAATAAATAAAACAAATACACCACTTATCCTATTTCGCTCTAAACTAGTTCGAAAATTATAATTCTTTGCATGTATGTAAATGCCTAACATAAATTCCCTATTTCACGTGGCTGCCTACCATAGTTAGAGAGAAGAAGAAAAGAAGAGAAACTAACCTATTTACTTTGTCAGTAGTTCCGCGTACAAACTCGATCATAGCACCACGTTTTTTTTTCCTCTGAATTTAATAAAGTTAAATTTTACGAAGAATTGTGTTGAAAAATTAATTTAAAGTAGTGAGTTTCCTTTTAAACATAATAATTAGCTACTTTAGTAAAGCGAATCTTGTTTCGATAAGAATTAAAATTGTGAATTATAATTAAAGTTTTTTTTACTAGAAAAAGTAGTGTAAAAGAAAGTCAAGGGACAGAAATAATATAAAGCGCAGAAGAGTAAAGGTAATAATCTATGGTACGAGAGTGAAAAGTAAAGAATGATAGAAAATAAATTAAACGAAGAAATATTTTAAAGAAACTGCGACGGTTTAGAGGTGGGCGAGAGAATAGTGATACATATTCGCGAGCACACAAAAACAAAAAAAAAAAAAAAAAGAGCAGGTAGAGCGACCCTAAATTAATTACAGATGCTGGCGTTTGCAGTGAGCGGAGTCGTCGAAGGCCTTCAACGGATCCAGTTAACGCTGTAAGTTCTCTTTTTTTCTTTATATTGCCTTCATTTTGATATTTACGCTACAGACTTTTGTTTTCCTTGCTATTATTGACTACATTACTTACTCTTAAATAGATCATATAACATACTCAATTACATACTTTGAAAATTTCCCACTATTTCTTTTGCTCTTATTTAAACTGCGAAATCTTAACCCAGGTGCATACTATATTTTTCTGTCACTAGTTTTTTTAATTTCTTTTTTAACGTACATATGTTTACGATGAGGAATATTATTGTAAGTTTTGGTTATCATAGCGGCTTCATGAACCTACGTATATCACACTGAAGCTCCGGGACAAGACAGATGCACACGGGCAGTTGTGATACGCCTTCGCTTCGTCACGAAACACGGCACAAAATTTCATACATAGCTATCCAGTCGGCAAGTTTCATAACAAGGTTCCGTTGCCATAAGCCTAAGTCGGCTCAGCTCGATGTTCTGGTCACATAAATAAGTACTCATTTTCATGAGTCTATCTATTCTTATTCTGGTACTTACAAATATCGGGCCAAAGTTATAATACCATTTCATGCTCATGAAAGGTATAGTTTTCAGATTTCAAATCGTTGAATTAGGTAACAAAATATAAATTTAAACATTTTCTTAACTTCTTCCCAGCATATCTATTGAAATGTCATTTGCAAAAATTTCATGCATTGCTATGCCATGTCTTTCCATCTCAAACATACTGTTATGGCATGCCATTGCTTCTTAGCTCAGCTGTTGTTTGCTGTTGTGTTTCTGCAGCACATTTTTAATACTGTTTAATCCTGCCTTGTATGAAAATGTATATAGCAGGGGTGGGCAAAGCCTAGGCCGAAAAGAGCCACATCTAAGTTCTAAATGCTACAGAGCCAGAAAAAAAGAACAAGAAAAAAAAAATTTTATCTATACATATAATAAAATTGTAACAGGTCGATGTCTGTACATTATAGATATTAAAGAAAAATTAATGTGGGGGGTCTTTTTTAAAGCACCATAAGCCAAATCAACCATTTTTAGAATTTTTGTCTGTCTGTCTGTCTGTCTGTCTGTCTGTCTGTCTGTCTGTCTGTATGTTTGTTCGCGTATCACTCGAGAACGAATGCATGGATTTGAATGCAGTTTTCACCGATGCATTGCTAGAGGTCTAACTTAAAATTTAGGAAGAAAAAAAATTAGAGAGTTGCCACCTGTTTGAAAATTGGAGTTTAAGTAAATTGATAAGAAAAAATTAATATTGCAATATGGGCGTCAAAAGAAAGAGAATGAAGAAGGCTTACAGCCAAAAATATTTTTTTAGAGTTGCCACCTGTTTAAAAATTTACATTAAATTTAATTTATAAGATAAGTTGAATATTGCAATATGGGTATCAAACTGAAAGGGTTTAGGAAATTATATTGCCGAAAATATTTTTAGGGGGGCTGCCACCTGTTTGAAAAATTGTATTGTATTAAATTGATAAAATAAATGAAATCTATATCTACATCTATAAATCTATACATATAATAAAATTGTAACAGGTCGATGTCTGTACATTATAGATATTAAAGAAAAATTAATGTGGGGGGGTCTTTATTAGAGCACCAGAAGCAAAATCAACCATTTTTAGATTTTTTGTCTGTCTGTCTGTTTGTCTGTCTGTATGTTTGTTCGCGCATCACTCGAAAACGAATGCATGGATTTGAATGCAGTTTCCACCGAAGTATTGCTAGAGGTCTAACTTAAAATTTAGGAAGAAAAAAAATTAGAGAGTTGCCACCTGTTTGAAAATTGGAGTTTAAGTAAATTGATAAGAAAAAATGAATATTGCAATATGGGCGTCAAAAGAACGAGGCTAAAGAAGGCTTACAGCCAAAAATATTTTTTAGAGTTGACACCTGTTTGAAAATTTACATTTAATTTAATTTATGAGATAAATTGAATATTGCAATATGGGTATCAAACTGAAGGGGTTTAGGAGATTTTATTGCCGAAAATGGTTTTAGGAAGGGCTGCCACCTGTTTGAAAAATTTTATTGTATTAAATTGATAAAATAAATGAAATCTATATCTACATCTAGATATACATATAATAAAATTGTAACAGGTCGATGTCTGTACCTTATAGATATTAAAGAAAAATTAATATGGTCGGTTTTTATTAAAGCCACAGAAGCCAAATAAACAATTCTTAGAATTTTTGAATATCTGTCTGTCTGTATATTTGTACGCGCATCAGTCGCAAGCATGGAATTGAATGCAGTTTTCACCGTTGTATCGCTAGAGATTTAGCTTCCAATATAGAAGAAAAAATTAGAGAGTTGCCTGTGTTTAAAATTTCAGTTTAGGTCAATTGATACGGTAATGTGAATACTGCAATATGGCTGTTAAATGAAAGAAATTTACAAAGGCCTACAGCTGAAAATATGTTTGTGGAAGGTTGCCACCTATTTGAAAACTTTAATTTAATATAATTGATAGCATAAATTAAATATTGCAATATTGGCATCAAACTAAAGACGATAGGAAATTTTAATCCTGAAAATATTTTTAGGGGATTTGCCAACTGATTGAAAGATTGTATTCATTGCAATTTGTAAAATAAATTAAATATTGCAATACGAATATTAAACTAAAGAGGATTAGGAAGCTTACTTTTGAAAATATTCTTGAAGCGGGTTGCCACTTATTTGAAAACTTTAATTCAGTTAAATTTACTATATAAACTAAGTGTTGCCATATGGGTATCAAACGAGAGTACTTGAGAATAATAAAATTGCAACAGGCCGATATCTGTACATAATAGATGATAAAGAAAAATTAATAGGGGGTTTATTAGATCAACAGAAGCCAAATCTAAAATTTCGGTATGTTTGTCTGTATGTTTGCAAGCGCATCACGCAAAAGCTAATGTATGGAATTAAATGCAGTTTTGCTAGAGCTCTAATTGAAAATATAGAATCCATTTTTTTTTTGTTTTAGTTTATCGTCGATCATTATTCCTAGGTATTTGAACGTATTAACTTTTTCCAGTGCGTCGTTGTTTATATTTAGAGTTAGCAACGCACCGTTCTCAAAATTTCGCCTTGATATAACCACAAACTTAATTTTTTTTTATTTCTGTTTGGAAGGGTTTTCGCTAAAAAAAATTTAAACTTTTCGTTGTTGCTGCCAAAAAAATTAAGAAATCTGAGACGTTACGTTTTACAATTTCATACAGTTCTCTTTACAATGCATTTCACTAAACTACTAAACGGCTGCATCGACTTGGTTCATATTTGGCAACACGTTGAAAATAAATATTCTGACCAAAAATTTACTCGGTATTTAGCTCGGGATATTCCTAAAATTCTTATACAGACTAAAACGTAAAAAACCAATATATCACTAAAACCAATTACGCTGGGGAACTGACACTTAGCACTGATGCATATATTGCAAATGCATTGGGAAAGGGGGCGTGGCTCCTTCCTTCCATGCAAACTGAACTTCTCATATAGGTTATGTCTGGAACTGCTTACGCTAACGTCCTGAAATTCTACACAGCTACATATGTTATCAATACCGTAGTTATGGCGAAAAGTGATAATTATTGGAAAGGCTGGATCGATATACATTTACGTAAACGCGCAAGTATCACTCGATTGGGAACCATTTTCTCCTAGATTTATAAATCCCATTGAACTATTCTAACTTTGTCTTTAATTTTCAGTAAAGTAAAATTTTTGTGAAAATTTTGAAGAATTTTTTTAAGTTTTTCACAAAGAATGGAGCTTTGCTTTTACGAGTTTCGCTATAAACTGTCCTATCTACATACCTATTTGCATAAAATGATAGCCGTTTTCGTTGTTCGGAATAAACTCAAAAAACACTGAATAGAGGTCCGTCAGATTGTCGGAGGTTATCTTACATACATATATGGTCCAATTACATGCTACTATAAAACTCGCTAGGTGGTGCTGGAGTAGAGTTATTTATAAAAATCGTATTTATTAACCGATTTCGTTCAAATTTTAAATGTGAGCTATGTACCTGTATGATAGAAAATTCTTTTGATAAAAATTTACCCGATTAGTGCCGCTGGAGTTAAGGTAGAAATTCATAACACGTATTCATTTTATGGTAAGCAATGGTTTTGCAGAAAATAAGCCCAATGGATGGCGCTGCAGCCGAAATGTATAGAAACCCCGTGTGGTTGGTCTGCTTTGGACCTATGTTTAAGTTATACGAATTTAGTTTTCAAATGTTTAAATGAAGCATGGGGTTAAGTTTTTCTGACGCCCTCATGCACGATCATGCGGTCTTGCATCTACCCTGAAATCAGTTCATAAATTTTACCACGAATTGTAAAAGTGGTGAATTAACAAGGAAAGATCACCGTAGGTATATCAACTGCTTCATTTGAAAGATACTTAAGAGATCACACTACTCATTTAGCTACGTACCGGAAAACTTTTCATCCTATGGGACAGCGAGGATTCTTGGCCTTCCTATAAAGAAAATGCACTTCTGTGCTCTTGAGTTTCCCTATAAGAACCTTTATTGGCATACGTAAGATCATACAAAAAGATTACGCATGATTGGCAGAGATCTCACAGGTGAAAATAAGACCATCAGTAAAGCTCATGACACCAAAAGGGATTGGTATTCCATATGGTATCACAGCGTTACTACTATTTGCCTATGTGTGAGGAGGATACTGCGCCTTAGTGGTTTCAACTTAAATCAAAAACTTTGACTTTACAGACTTATTTTGTTTTTAAACGCTCTTTTGCATTGGCTAACGCAAAAGCTCTTATTAGGCGCCGCGAAGTAAGCGGGCATTGGCTAGT
>NW_023469114.1:0-5552 GCF_013731165.1 Rhagoletis pomonella | reverse complement strand
CGAAATGTGGGAACTGCAACCTTAGCATAAGTAGTTAGGAGTAAGAGATTAGCCAGTAAGTCAATTCATATGTTTTATGCAGTTAATTTTGGGACGTGCAAGTGACACGTAATAAATTGTGATAAGTTCAACTCGAGTTGTCCGTCTTTTAATTATAGTTTGAATAGTATCGGCGAACAGTGGGTTCGCCGCACCTTTTTTATATATCTCGCGACACGAGAGATTAACTGGCGCCCGAGCGGTTCGGTGCAGGGTCCGCCAAAGTCAATAAAAAAACCAAACGCTGTGAAAAAGAAAAAAAAAAAAAAAAACGTTCCGCCTTAATCCGAAAAAAAATTGTGGAAAAAACTACAAGAAGGAATATAAGTAAAAACTGTGAAAAAATTGTGAGAATACACTTAGTAGCTCCATGCGAAAGTAACTGAAATAGAACAAAAACTGTGAAAAAAAGGTTCCCCATAAAATCCGGAAAAATTAAGGAATATAAATAAAAACTGTGAGAACGCAAAAGTTCTATGCGAAATTAAATAATTTAAATCTGTGAAGAGAAGCGTACACTATAAAAAAAAGCAAATACTCCAATGAAATATTGGACTTTGTAAGTATACAAACTGTTAAAAGATAACCTTTAATCTCGTTACAGCATGAACGCGGACGAATTTAAGAAGTCCATGACGGAAATGAATGGCGCAGTGAACGCCATTCTGTCACAACTGAGAAGGTTGGAGGAACGGCTCAAAAGTGTAGAGTCGAAGACCAACGATGAGTCCTTACAAGGACTCAGTGAGAATCTAGAAAGGCTAGAGAGCCAGGTAGAGGAGGTTCGCAGGCAGTCCGCGGACCCGGAAACACGTCCGGTGGAAGAGCCACTGACAAGTGCTCGGCCGGAGGACGAACTTAGGGAAATTTCTAAATTTCCAGACTGCGTGAAGGAGCTTCAAGTGTTCGATGGATCCAGGGAGCATTATTCCTCCTGGGTCCATAGCGTAGAGCAGGTTTTAAATGACTACCAGGTTGTACGGCATAAACCAATCTATAGGGCCATTCTGAGGTACATCAGGTGCAAAATTAGGGGTGCAGCCGATGCTGCACTAGTGTCGCATAACATTCTCGAGAGTGACTGGCGAAAAATTAAGGAAATTTTGTCACTGCATTACGCAGATTCCAGGGATATAGAGACGTTGGATCAACAACTTACTCTCATGACACAAGGTCGCCAAAAAGTTTCGGAATTCTATGCTAAAATCAATAAGCAGTTGTCACTTATGATCAACACTATAATTACAGACAAATACGTCCATGGGGAAACCGTCCAGGCATTAACGGAAGCACACCGGCGTAGGGCTCTGGATGTTTTTATTAGGGGGCTAAATGGTGATCTTCCGACTCTGTTACTTATGCAGAAGCCAAAATCCTTACCCGAAGCATGTTCCTCATGTCTTACCTTCCTAAACGTGGATAGACGAAACGCTATCTACCGCCCTCCACAAGCTTTAAACAGAAGTGGCCGAATGTTCGGCGATGCATATCAACCTTCAGCATCGCGTTATTTTTCGAGGGGCAACAGAGATTTTACCGAGGAATTTCAAAATCCGGCACAAAGCCAATCGGGATACAATAATGGGACGCAGACAAACAGAGGATACACAGGAAGAACCACAAATCAGGGGGGTTCCTATCCCTCTTACACATCCTCAGGGCAAACTAGGGGCAGCAACCAATCGCCACAAAGCTGGCGTAATAACAATATATCAGGAGCCGAAAGAAGAGATACCAATCAATCTTCCCAAACCCGACAGACCTCTAGTCCAAGGTTCCCAAGATACGATGGCGTGAAGAGAGGTTCAACTTCCACGGGACTCTCAAAACAAAGTGGTAGCAAACAGCAAAAGCTATTCCATTTAGTTCCAGGGGACGAAGATGTGGTAGAAAATGCTTCCAACGAATTAAGTAACGAGCAAGTATGCGATCAGGTAAATTTTACAATAGGAGCCTCGTGTCCGGCGTACCATATCTAGAATATGATACGCGGGATCATGGCACTTTAGAGTTTTTAGTGGACACGGGAGCAAATAAAAACTACATCAGCGAACGCATCGCCCAAAACACTAGACCAGTGGTTAAACCATTCCATGTCACTTCCGCGGGGGGAAAATTTTGGTAGACAGGAAAATTTGTGGAAATTTTTTTAAGTTTGTAGGCAAGGACCTGCCTACTACATTTTTTGTCCTCCCTGGACTCACATCCTTCCATGGAATTATAGGCGATGACACACTTACGGAAATCAAAGCCGTACTAGACAGGGAATTAAACCTCCTTATATTGAAACCTGACATATTGCTCCCCCTTAAGCGAAAGGAAGCACAGAATGTCAATAGTATAGACGCAAGCATCCCTCTCGATCCTTATATCACTGACTCTACAAGAAAGCAACTCAACAGCATATTGAATAGATACGAAAATTTATTTGGTCCAGTTGATCGGTGCACAGAAATCGCTACCAACGTACAGGCAGAAAGAAGGACTAACACAGAAACACCCATTTACACGAAAAGCTACCCCTACCCCGTCAACATGCGCGGCGAAGTCGAGAGGCAAATTCAAGAACTCCTTTCAGAAGGCATTATTCGTCTTTCGAAAAGCCCATATAACTCTCCCATATGGATTGTCCCAAAAAAATCTGACTCAGACGGGGAGAAGAAATGCCGCATGGTAATCGATTTCAAAAGGCTGAACGCCGTAACCATCCCCGATACATATCCGATTCCAGATATCAACGGCACTATCGCTAGCCTCGGTGATGCCAAATACTTTACCACACTAGATTTAACTTCAGGATTCCACCAAATCCCAATGAAGGAGCGGGACATTCCGAAAACGGCGTTTTCTACTATGAATGGTAAATATGAATTTTTGCGGCTCCCCTTCGGACTTAAAAATGCACCCTCGATATTCCAGCGGATGATCGATGATGTCCTCAAGGAATTCATAGGTCGCGTTTTTTTCGTGTATATTGACGACATAATAATTTTTAGCAAAGACGAGGCCACCCATTTAAAGGACATCGAAACAATCCTCTCCAGACTCTTAGCCGCAGGGCTCAAAGTTAACCTTCAAAAAACGCAATTTTTGAAAAAAAGTGTAGAATTTCTGGGCTACATCGTAACCTCGGAAGGAATATTACCTGATCCGAAAAAAATTAATTCAATTTAAAACCTGTTGCCACCTTCAAATTTTAAGGAGCTTAAAAGTTTTCTGGGGCTAACATCCTTTTACAGAAAGTTTATCCGCGATTATGCGAAAATCGCGAAACCACTTACCAACCTTACGAGGGGAGAGCATGCGCAAGTCAAAGCAACCCAATCCAAGAAAATACTAATAACACTAAATAAAGACGCCCTTAAGGCATTCGAGAACCTCAAGGAAGTGCTAACCACTTCAGAGGTCCTAACGTTTCCCAATTTTGAAAAGACGTTTAACTTAACAACCGATGCCTCTGACTATGCAATTGGCGCAGTACTGTCTCAAGACTACGACGGTAAAGACAAACCAATAGCGTTTATCTCGAGAAGTCTTACGCCCACAGAGGAAGGCTATGCGACGAACGAAAAGGAGATGCTCGCCATAGTCTGGGCGTTAGATAACCTTCGAAATTATTTATATGATATGGTGCAAGAAAAATACGCATATTTACGGATCACCAACCGTTAACTTTCTCCCTTAGCAATAGGAATTACAACGCTAAGCTTAAGCGTTGGAAATCCCGAATCGAGCAGTACAATTATGAGCTTGTCTACAAACCTGGGAAGTCAAACGTCGTGGCCGATGCCCTTTCTCGGCTCAAAACACAAGTAAATCAATTGACGGATTCTATCCTCCTTGCATCCGAGGTCGCTAGCCAAGCTGCAACTATGGGATCAGATCCCGATGCTGCAAGTGTGGGCGAATCTACGTGCGATACGGCTCATAGCGCGGATCAAGATAATACAGATTTAATTCCATTCGTCGAGGCACCACTAAACGTCTTCAGGAATCAAATAATATTTGGAAGAGGGCTTCAAATCTACGAAGAACCACATCCTGGACATTCACGCCACTACGTAGGGATAGAAAATGCTTCTGAAGAAGAAATCACCACAATATTAAAGGAAAAACTAAACCCAAATGTAGTAAATGGTATCAAAATTCAAGAAAATTTATTGGGTTTACTTCAAAAGGTGTATTTAGAACATTTCACCAACTATAAAATTCGTATAGCGCAGACGGTCGTTAAGGACATGGCAAATCCAGATGCAGTATGCGAGGTAATAATGAAGGAGCACAAAAGAGCTCACCGCAATGCTAGCGAGAATAGAAAACAGATTTTAGAGCAGTACTACTTCCCGAAAATGAGCAGCCAGATTAGGAAATATGTGCTGGCTTGTGAAACCTGCAAGCTTAGTAAGTACGATAGGCATCCTAATAAGCCAGAATTACAAGTTACACCAATCCCTTCACGACCATGTGAGATCCTTCATATAGATATTTTTGAGATTCAAGGAGAGAAATTTTTAAGTTCTATTGATAAGTTTTCGAAATTTGCAAAGCTTTTCCATATTAAAAACAAAGGAACCCTGCACCTTAAACAAAAAATAGTGAAACTTCTCCACTATTTTACAACCCCAAAAAATTTTAGTTACGGACAACGAACGTGGATTTATTACCCCAGTAATACGGAATCTATTAGAATCTTTAGGAATTCAGCTTTACCGCACTCCTTCTCAGAGGAGCGAGGTAAATGGCCAAATTGAGAGATTCCACTCTACACTATTAGAAATTTATAGATGCCTAAAGGCGGAAAACACAGATCTCAGGACCAAAGAACTCGTTAGTATAGCCGTAGATCGTTATAATAATTCAGTTCACTCGGTCACAATCAAGAAACCATCCGTAATATTCTTCAATCGCTCAATAGCCTCTAACTACGAAGAACTCCTTGATAAGAGCAGAAAGATGAATAGGTTTATTAGAACACTCTTAAAAGAAAAACAAATAGCACAAATAAAAAGACACAATAAGAAAAGGACTCTACCAAAACATTATAAGGAAAACGACGTTATATACGTCAAAGACAAGCAAATTAAAGGAAAACAGAGACCCCTCTATAAAAAATAAATAGTGAGCAAGGATAATAAGGTCTCTGTTACCACACTTAGTGGGAAAAAAATTCATAAGATACACATTAAAAACGTGAAACAAAAAAAAACAGCCTACTCCCACGTAGGGCAACAAACAAACAAAAAAGTAAAATCAAAATAAAACAATGTGGTGCTAAGAGGGGTTATCTTACAAGAGCGGGCTTGTAAGTGGGACAAATCGTGCCTTAGTAGCGGGCGGCGCCATCGAATTTGACAAATGGCTACGCCGCCTGCAAAAGGGATCACACGATCCCCCATAGCTGGTTCGAGACATGTTAACACCTCTAGTTACCAAGAAAATGAAAATTCGAATATTTTTCGCCTAATCCGTTAAATATCGAACAAACTAAGCTTATGCGCCTAATCCGCTAAGCA
>NW_023469113.1:0-5552 GCF_013731165.1 Rhagoletis pomonella | reverse complement strand
GCTTTTCATTTCTATCCTTAGGGAAACCTGGGGCCGCGGGGCGGCCCCCAACTTTAATTTTTTCGAGCACGCATCTGCGTGTTCGTTAAGTGGCGCCCGAGCAGGGACCCACTGAAATGTGGGTCCTTGTGAGGAGCCTGCTTAACCGTGGGACTCCTTCGGGAAGGATCCCCTTAATTGTGGGAATCCTTTCCGAATGATTGCTGCAGGTGATGGAAAGTGATGTGATCAAGTGGTAGTGGCAAAGTGTTAGTGCAAAAGTGAAATAAAAAATTAAAATTATAACAAAAGGCTTGTACATCCACATAACAAAATATTTCGAAACCGCGGTCCATCAGGACCACCTTCCGGTTTATAATATTAGCTTAGCTCTGCGATCCCCACGGGGCACTCCAGAGTATAAAAGCTCCTCTTCCTAGAAGAGGTCAAACAACTTAAATAATAAAAATAAAGCTGTCAAATAGGCTCATAAGTGCAATAAGTTAATTAATTCAACACTGCTAAGTCCTGTGACCCCGATGAACCTCAGGCTTAGACTATAAATTACTACGTCCTCTCCTGTCAGTCATTGTTGGCTGATACAGGAATAACAATAGTGTAAAATGTCCTGTGACCCCGAAGACCCTCAGGTACATACTTAAATCAAATATTATAACAAAAGAATGAAAGGAAGTGAAATCTTCGACACATGTAAATTTTAACGATATCAAAAGAATGAGAAAGTGAAAACCTTTGACGCCTCCACAGTCACAGAACTGGATATCCTTGCGCAATCTTATTGGCTAGGCGGATCCGCGTCCCTATACTCCTAGGCCGGAATCCACCATCACAAAGCCAATTGGTTAACATATTTTGTGATCCTGCAATAGCCACCAGTCTTAGTCTAGGTACGCCCGTTTTGGGTGCACGTTGTCGTTCACATAAGAACACGGCAGCCACTCCTTGATTTCGATGGCACTTCCAGCGTACACATCAGAACACACTGGAGATTGCGATAGGTCCAAGATTATGTTGTGGAGCAAGCTGTGCCTTAGTAGGTTGCCTTCAATCTGATTGTTGACGACTAAAACGGATTACACAGCCCTTCCTTGACCAGAACTAAAAGCATTTAAAGACTAATGTACTGTGAAACGCCAACCTGGTACATGTCGCCGTTCACATCAGAACACGGTAAAAGTTTCACAAACCTATTTACGGTTCTTTTCTTGTTCTTTTGCAGGAAACTGTCAAAGTGTAAGAAAAGAGCGGTAACCTCAAGTAACAACAAAAAAGAAGAAAAATAATACCAAACAAAAAAAACGCATATAAAATAAATATAAACTTAAAGAGCCACTGTGCCAAATAGGACAAATTTGATTGCATTATCGTACTGTGCTATAAAAATAGTTAGTGCGTATCCCGTGCCTTGATTCTGTTAAAAATAATTAATTAAAGGAAAAATGTACTATTGTATTGAAATGGACGCCTTAACAACCAAAGTTAATGAGTTCAATGGGGGTGTTAATGCTCTTCTCGAGCAGATTAGGAGGCTTGAGGTACGACTTAGTGGTATCGAAAGCAACGGTGTCGCTCTGGAATCTAGGCTAGGAAGGATTAAGTCTAATAGCGCAATTCTGGACCAAAATCTGGGCAGGATTGATGGACGGTTAGGTAGCGTAGAACAGGCTAGCATGAGAACGCAGCCGCAAGGGGTGACGGCAGCGGTGCGAACACCACTATCGGAGCAGGACTTGAGGGACATTGGCAGACTCCCTGATTGTGTGAAGGAGCTGCAAGTTTTTGAGGGTAGTCCTTCTCAATACATCTCGTGGGTTCACAACGTCGAGGGCATTTTGACTGATTACGAAGTGGTCAAAGAAAAGCCTTTGTATCGCGCAATCCTTCAGCATGTAAGGCAAAAAATTCGGGGTGGAGCGGATGCAGCCTTGGTTGCGTATAACGTTTTGAGAGTGACTGGACAGAGATAAAAAGAGTCCTTTCGCTTCACTACGCCGATAAGAGGGATATTCGAACCCTCGAACATCAACTTAATCAGTTAGCTCAAGGGAATTCGAAATTGGATGAATTCTACGCAACTGTTAACCACCAACTGTCGCTTATTGTAAACAAAATTAAGTGTGACGATTACTCACAAGAGACAGTATCAGTCCTTGTGGAAACATATCGAAACAGAGCTCTAGATGTATTCATCCGGGGTTTGAGTCCTGAGTTGTCCCGCATGCTCATCGTACAAAAACCAAAAACATTGCCAGAAGCTTACTCAGCTTGCCTGGACATTTAGAATTTAACGTTGCGGAATACGATAGTTCACACAGGCTCAATGAACAGAGTCGTTGTCCCAACGAATATTTTATCAACACAGAGGCCACCGCTACCGCCACGCGCACGCTCGAGTTATAACTGGGTGAACAGGAATCACAATTCGGAATATAAGAGGATCCCTTACAACAGGCTCCAGGTCAACCAAGGAACGAGTTCATCAGCTCCAGCCATACCAACTGCCCCTAAACCCGTCGAGAAAATGGAAGTTGACGGTAGTGTCCAAACCCTCAGGCACAAACGCTTTTAAGAGGGGGCCTATATCATCAAAAGGTGCCTTCCCAAAACAACAAAAATTGTATAATATTGAAGCCATTAGTCCTGAAGAAGGACATGATTCTTCATATTACTGTGAACGTACAGAGGACGATTCACAGCAGGTACATTTTTTGACGACCGGGCCACCAGCTTATTTCATATGAGGAGTAGTGCCTCATATTCAAGCATACGTTACCTGACGTGCCTGACCAACAGCAGTACTGCCTTAAACTTCCTTATAGATACGGGAGCAAATAAAAATCTCATAAAGCCTACTCTAGCTGCTCGTTCAATACCAGTCGATCCACCTTTCTCAGTGCAGACGGTGGCAGGACCAATAGTAATAAACAGGAAAATTTGTGGAAAATTTTTCTATAATGTAGGGAACGACACCAGGACAACTTTTTACACATTACCAGGACTTCAATCTTATCTTTTGACGGCATTATAGGGGATGATACGCTAAAGGCACTCGGTGCGGTGATAGATAGGAAAAACCACATTCTCACAATCGATCCGAACATAAAATTCCACTGAGAAACAAAACAATTGGAAGCATTAATTTTTCTGAAGCATCTGAAATTCCTAAGGCAGTAGTTCCTATTTTAAAGTCTCTTGTAGAAAAGTACTCCCACTTGTTCGGGCCACTGAATATGAAAACAAACATCAAAACCTCAGTTCGAGCTGAGATAAAACCACTACAGATGAGCCCATATACACAAAAAGTTATCCTTATCCCGCAAACATGAGGGAAGAGGTAGAGAAGCAGGTAACCGTATTGCTCGAGGAAGGCATCATACGGCCATCTAAAAGTCCGTATGATTCTCCCATTTGGGTAGTTCCGAAAAAACCTAAGCCGTCCGGTGAAAAGCAGTATAGAATGGAGGTAGATTTCAAACGCTTGAATGCGGTTACCGTGTCAGACGCTTATCCTATTCCAGATATTAACGCAACACTGGCCAGTCTAGGGAATGCTAAATATTTCACGACGATTGATCTTACCTCAGGCTTTCATCAAATTGCGATGAAGGATTCAGATATACCCAAAACCGCGTTTTCAACTATGAATGGAAAATACGAATTTCTGAGACTACCTTTTGGATTGAAAAATGCGCCGGCTATATTCCAACGCATGATTGATGACGTCCTTAAAGAATATATTGGGAGGATATGCTATGTGTATATTGATGATATTATTGTCTTTGGGAAAAATACTGATGAGCATTTAAAAAACTAAGAAATAGTATTCGAAAGGCTCGCGGACGCTAATTTGAGAGTGAATCTGGAAAAAACTAAATTTATGAGAACAGAGGTAGAATTTCTGGGTTATGTGATCACGTCTGATGGGATGAAACTGGATCCTTCGAAGGTCCAGGCTATAGAGAACCTTTCGGCCCCAGAAACATTAAAAGAACTGAAAAGTTTTTTGGGAATGACGTCGTATTACCGAAAGTTCATTCGAGACTACACGAAAGTTGCAAAACCGTTAACCAATCTCTCGCGGGGGGAAAACGCGCAAGTAAGGACAGCCAATCGAGAAGAATACGCATTAATCTGAACCGTGAAGCCCTTCAAGCTTTCGATAATTTAAAAAAACTACTAGTTTCCTCAGATATTCTTGCTTTCCCAGATTTCGAAAAACCATTTAACCTTACCACTGACGCTTCAAACTATGCCATTGGTGGGGTGCTGTCTCAAGGAGAACCAAGAAAAGATCGGCCCATCGCCTACATTTCAAGATCCTTAACTAGAACGGAGGAAAACTACGCCACAAACGAGAAAGAAATGTTGGCAATAGTTTGGGCTCTAGATAATTTGAGATGTTACCTATATGGGGCGAAAAAAATTAGAATTTTCACTGATCACCAGCCTCTCACGTTTGCGTTGGGAAGTAGGAACTACAACGCAAAGTTGAAGAGGTGGAAGGCGAGAATAGAAGAGTATAACCACGAATTGATTTACACTCCTGGTAAATCAAATGTTGTGGCAGACGCTCTTTCGAGAATTCCATGCCAGGCAAACCATTTAACAGCATCGTTGGGGCCTAACGATTTATCAACAGAAGCTAGAAGCGAAGAGGGGACAGTTCACAGTGCGGACCGGGATGCGTCAGACCTTATTCCACATGTAGAAAGTCCTTTAAACGTTTTTCGAAACCAAATTATTTTTACGGAAGGGAATGCAATGATTTGCGTGAAAAATCCAAATCCAGGTTTCACTCGTCACTATGTCAGCTTAGCTATAATTGAAAAAACCAACTTAACCGAGGCCTTAAAAGAACGTTTAAACCCATCACTTATAAACGGAGTAAAAATTCCAGAGAATCATTTACAGCTTCTGCAAGAAGTGTATCCGGAACATTTTCTTTTATACAAAATCAGGATAACGCAGAGGGTGGTCGAAGATGTAATTTGTAGGATAATAGAGGACGAACATAGGAGGGCTCATAGGAACTCGAGGGAAAATAAAGAGCAAATCCTAGAAAAATACTATTTTCCCAAAATGGCGAGCCGGATAAGAAAATTCACCACCATTTGTGAAACCTGCCTCGCAAACAAATATGATAGGCATCCTCCAGTACCGCCGATAAAAGACACTCCGGTGCCGAAATACCCATGCGAGATTGTGCATGTGGACATCTTCGAAATTCAAGGAGAAAAATTTTTATCCTGCATAGATAAATTTTCCAAATTTGCAAAACTTTTCCACATAAAAAACCGAGCATCCGTCACTATTCGCGCCAAGCTAGCTAAACTAGTCCATTACTTTACAACTCCTAAAATGATAGTAACCGATAAGGAGAGGGGATTCATGACTCCTTTGGTATGTAACTATATAAGAGGTCTGGGGATTGAACTATATCAGACTCCAGTTCAAAGAAGCGAGGTAAACGGTCAGGTTGAAAAATTCCACTCTACGATTATTGAGATCTATCGATGCATTCAGAAAGAAATTAATAACGCTAGACCTAAAGA
>NW_023469112.1:0-5552 GCF_013731165.1 Rhagoletis pomonella | reverse complement strand
CATTAGGCGGACTATGAAGACGCTTACGTTTTGACACACGAATGTCCTTCATAGATTGTACGGTATCTAAGCATTTAAAAGATTTAAATACATTTTCGTAATGTTTAAATTTTTCGGTCAGTACCGACAACTCCCTCCCTACCTCAGAAAACCCATTTCTGGTTTGCCTAAACAACTTAAAGAGATCAACTTCGGTTGACCTGCACTTTAAGCAAGACCAGCGAAGACCTTTGCCATCATTAATAGCGTCCAGAATTCTTCCTGTCAAACCAGCACATTTTAGATGGCAAATACCATCACAGAGCCAGCACGATAAGTAGCGTTCAGATTCGCTTTTGATTTGGCAGTTATCAAGATCACACTTCATATTGAAAGACTTAAGAACACTTATGTTAATAAAAAGACAAGCAAAATAAGTTTAACACAACACACAAAACAATTCAGGAGCTGATGTATTTAGCTTAAAAATATATGTAGCGAACAGTTTGAGTATCACTGTAATGTGACACTTAATAAACGCAGCGCAAACAGCTGTGACAAGAAATACTAAACGAAGTAAACAAAAAGAGCAAAAAGAAATGTGCAAAAATAGAAACGATCTCAGTTAACTACAAAGGAATAACAACAACAATGATAACAACGAATGACTCGGCAAGATTAGATGTAAGCTAGTGAAATTTAATTAAATTTAATAAAAACCACAAAAATCACAAAACTTTCACTTAGCTTCGGTTATTATCACACTAAGATGCTCGTAGGCACTTTTTATAGCAACTTTTACTCAAAATTAGCACAATAAACTTTGCAAAATACAAAGACCAATCAAGGCACAAATAAGTAGAACTTCACAGCTTGACGTTTGCGTATTGATAATAAATGCTGAGATAAAGAGTTACGTTACTTATAGAATGGTACGATGTATAAAAACGCTTTCTGAAACAGGAACAAAGTGATAACAAAAGGATTTATAACGTTCCCGTAAAGAACAAAGTGAGAACAAAACTCTCGGGATCGTTCCCAAGAAGAACGGAATGAGAACGAAACTTTCGTGAACGTTTAAAATAAGAACAAACGGAGAACGAAGGAGGATAAAATAAGAACAAAAGTCTGGAGAACGTTCATCTAGAGAACTAAACGAGAACAAAAGTTTTGAGAAATTAAAGTTAAGAATGAGAGTGGAGTCTGCGTGTTGGGATAAAAAATCGTTTCAGTGTTAACCACGATTGTTTATCCTAAGTCAGAGGAAGACTGGATCATTTCAACTTTCAGATCGTTTATTACTGGGGCGAACTGTCCATTTATGGTACAATATTTTATTTTTAGTGGAAGAAAAGTTCGTATCTTAAGTCTTTCGTTGACCTAATTTGCATAATTATCTTTCAGTACTTTTGTGATTAATTTTAATCGTACCTATTTCGATTGTCGGAACGACAGTCGTTCGTCGAAATTTGAGATTTTCCTTTTATTCATATTATCCTTTCGAAATGAAGAAGTATTGAAAACGGGTTAAAATCTTTCGTTAATGTTTTTATTTACGACATAATTCAACGAACGACTGGCGATGCCCACGAAAGTATTGTTTGCATTTAGTTTCGATCATACCTTTCGTTCTCGGTCCCTGATAATAAGCAACATATTTTTAAATAAAATTTGATATATTCGTTTAAATAATTTATTTACGTTTTTACATTTGAAATTATAACTTTAAAACGAAGTTTACGTGAGCGTAGCTGTGGGAAAAATCTAGTAATTCATATATTTTTGACCACTTTTTTATTTTACTGTAACAATTCTATTTGCTGCGCTTATCCTTTACCCTTTGCGTCCAGTCTTCAAATCACTTCTTACTTTATTTAACAAACTAATCAATAAAGTCAACTGTCAGCCCACAAGCTGTCGAACTTATTTACTCTGACTTTATATCTTCTTTCGAGAAGCACATCTTTCGACTCACCTGCTTACTCAATGCAGGTTTTTTCAAGTGTAACCACTCGCCGTCTCCGCCTGCATTTGTCGACATCTTCAATTACAACATGACTGCATACTTTTCTGCACAACTGTTTGAGTTTCATTTTGACTGACTGCTGTTGGTCAGTGCACACCACGCGCCTTACTGACTTATTTATTAATGTTGTAATTTGTTGTTAACTCTTGTAACTTGTATTTTGTCTGTGTTGTTTTTGCTGTACGTATATACTTGGTGCTTTGTTGTTTTTTTTTTCTTGGCATTCTGTTGTTGTTCTTGGTCATACTGTTGTTAATGTCTTTCAACTTTTGTCTGCACTTTCCGCTACTACGAGTATTTTTCTGCTATTTACTTTTTTTTCTTTTATTTACTTTTTTCCCCGTCTTTAATTATTTCGCGTGATTGCACTTTAGCTACTAACTTTTGCCTCCTCCTTCCGGTATTAGCAGTCCTTATTTTTGCTTATTCAGCTGCCAGCATTAGTTAGTTGCGCTATTATTCGTCATTAACTTGAAGGCTTTTCCTGTAATTCTTACGTTGGTCGCTACCTTTGGAACCGCTTTCTCGCCTCCACCCACACTTCACTCCTTTTAATCTTATTTCTTAGTAAATATTTTTCTGCGTTTATCATTGATTTTCGTTTTCGATATCTTCCTTACTCCTTTGGTTACTCGAATGAGTGTGAGCTGCTTCTTTAGCGTAACGACTTATTTTTCTACACGTTATCAGCGCATCTGTATGTGTCTGTCGCCCACTTCCGCTTCCCTTTGCTAAGAGTGCTTGTTTGGTTTTAGTTTTCTCTTGGCTTCTTAAGCACCTATTGATACCATCTATTTTAGTGCTTACTGCTTGCTTTCCTCTTTAGTTTTCATTTCTTGGTAACCATTTCCAACCACTTCTGCATTTGCTTGCGCTCCAGCCCCAGTTCCCTTGAACTTGCTGTGCCTGTACTTACCTGTCATTAATGAACTTGATTTTTATCGGTTACTAATTTTTCTTCTGAGACTTTCTTTTCCTTTACTACTTAGATTCCTTGCATTTTTTTTGTTCAACTGCCAATATGATGGCACTTATTTTCTTGGTTGCTTTGCTGTCTGTCGGTTTGTCGGTCTGCCTTGTCCATTTGTTAGTTCAGTTTTGTTGGTAGTTCAATGGGTTGTATGCTTGCTTGTTTCGTTCTTTCGCCATTTTTTTTTTTCCTTTTCGTTATTTATTAACTTACTTTCTTACCACTCAGCCATCTGTTTACTACTTGTGGTCGGTCGTTTGTTGGCTCGTTTCTTGTGTAATTTATTTGATTTCCATATTTCAAATAGCTTTTGGCATTCGTGAACTTGATCTTCGTTGGCGATTGTCGACGTGCAACTTGACTTTGGAAAGTATTTAATTGCATTTTATGTAAGTAACTGAAACTATCCTTCGAGTTATGGGTATATACAATTTTGTCCTTATCTCCGTAGTAGAGTTTGTGGCATTAAGTTATTAATAGTGGGTAAGTAATGAAACTTTACGGCCGCAATTAGTTTGCAAGTATTTTGTGTCACATTAAGATATTTAATGGTGTTGATGGTAATGGTAATAAAATTTAATTACAAGTTGTTGTGGGCTAATATATTGGATTTTAGTTCTTAAATTTCTGAGTGGCTTATAGCGTTTGGAAGAAATGGTTAAAAAGGAGTTTGTAGTAGTAAGATGAAAGAAAATCGTATCATAGGCTCGTTTCGACGAGAAATAGCAGAAGATAGAGGCATTAGTCAACGCACACATTATAGAGGGTGCTTGGAAGTTGTGTCTGAAGTGAAGTGTAAACTGAGGAGGGTTTACTAACACTATTCCATATCGAATATATGTATAGCAACACTTATCCCAAGCAAACTCCTCTCAACGATAAGTGAGCCTATAGAAGGGGCACTAGGCGACATCTCAAACAGGGCAATTCCGTCTAATTCCGTCAGTTTGAAGTGTTTTGTAAGACTATTGAAAACAGTGGGCAAGATAGTGTGCAAGTTTTTTTTTTATTCTGACATGAAAGTCTTAAAATAAGCTCCCTTGAATACTTGCCAACCTTCATGATGAAAAGCTCTTTTGACAGAAACCACTCAAGCATGTTCCAAATGGAGATGTGCATCATTTTTCTCACGCTGCTACTCAAGCAGCAATGGTGTGTCATTCGAGAGAACCGATGTCGAAATCCTTGGGCAGCGGAAATTTTGTCTTTTTATACCTTTCATGAGCATGAAATTATAACTTTGGTCCGATGTTTGTAAGTACCAGAATAAGAAGAGATAGACCCATTAAAATGTATGCTTAAATGATCAGAACGGCGAGCTGAGTTCGTTTTAGCCATGTCCGTCTGTCTGTCTGTCCGTCTGTTTGTATGCAATCTAGTCCCTCAGTTTTCGAGATATCCGGATCAAATTTCGTAGGTGGGTGTATTTTTATAATGTATTAATCATTTGTCGGAACCGGAAGAATCGGACCACTATAACATATAGCTCCCATACAACTGATTGTTCAGATATGAGATTTTTCGTTATAACTTCTCCATTTAAGCAGCTGGGAACATGGCATTCCGCAATATTTCCATACATTATCAAAAACATGCTTACAGTGAAAATGGCGAAGATCGGGTCGCTATAACCTATAGCCTCCATAAAACCGATTATTCAGATTCGAGATTCTTTGTTATAACTTCTCCATTTATGCAGATAGGAACATGAAATTTTGTATTACTTCTACCTATTATCAACAGAAAACTTAGAGTAAAAATTACAAAGATCGGGTCACTATAACCTATAGCTCTCATACAACTGATTGTTCAGATATAAGATTTTTCGTTATAACTCCTCCATTTATGTAGCTAGACACATGAAATTTTGCACTGTTGTCACTTATTATCAAAAGAATACTTTCAGTGAAAATGGCGAAGATCGGGTCGCTAAAACCTATATCCACCATACAACTGATTGTTCAGATATGAGATTTTTGCCATAACTTCTTCATTTATACAGCTAGAAACATCAAAATTCGCACCGTTTTCACACATTACTAACAGAATACTTACATTGAAAATAACAAAGATCGGGTCACTATAACATATATCTCCCATACAACTGATTGTTCAGTTATGAGAATTTTCGTTGTAACTTCTCCATTTATGCACCTAGGAACATGAAATTTTACAATACTTCCACCCATTAACAACAGAATATACAGTGAAAATAACAAAGATCGGGTCATTTTTACATATAGCTCCCATACAACTGATTGTTCAGATATGCGATTTTTTGTTATAACTACTCCATCTATGCAGCTCGAAACATGAAATTTCGCCCTATTTTCACTCATTATCAACAGAAAGTTTACAGTAAAATTAACAAAGATCGGGTCACTATAACCTGTTTATTGCCCCCATACAACTGATTGTTCAGATATGGGGTTTTACTGTAAAACTCCTTTATTTGGACAGCTAAAACCGATTAATTTTGAAAGCGATTTTTTAAATAATAATACAAAGTCTACTGAGAAAATCGTCAAAATCTATGCTGTATAATCATAATCTCTTGTACCACTGATTGTTCAGATA
>NW_023469111.1:715-5553 GCF_013731165.1 Rhagoletis pomonella | reverse complement strand
GGGGGGGATTGCCAGATGAATGTACATAACCAATAGTTATTCAAGACACGAACCATCATATCGGTATAGACACGAATTGACATGGCCACTATGAAAACGCCCACACTGAGATACGATAAAAGAATCGATGGGCACATACCACGAGGCTAGAAAAATATATTTCCTTTTTGGAAGTGACGGTGCATTTTCGCTATTTTTTACTGCATCTGTACAAGCATGGTGACTCGCACTAAATCTGCGCGCCTGGTCGGCATTTCGCCACCAAAACCACCCACGCCCCAACTTAAAGCGGGTAAAGACGAGAATTGCCCTCCACCTTCATGGATTACACGGCTTGAAGCAAAAATAGAGAATGCAATGGAGCAGATAACTGAGCGACTAAAGGTGTCAGAAGAGCAAATACTGAGCAGAATAAGCGAGATCACAGCTGACCTGTCTAATAACGGGTGATTTTTTTGAGGTTAGGATTTTCATGCATTAGTATTTGACAGATCACGTGGGATTTCAGACATAGTGTCAAAGAGAAAGATGCTCAGTATGCTTTGAAATTTCATCATGAATAGACTTACTAACGAGCAACGCTTGCAAATCATTGAATTTTATTACCAAAATCAGTGTTCGGTTCGAAATGTGTTTCGCGCTTTACGTCCGATTTATGGTCTACATAATCGACCAAGTGAGCAAACAATTAATGCGATTGTGACCAAGTTTCGCACTCAGTTTACTTTATTGGACATTAAACCAACCACACGAATGCGTACAGTGCGTACAGAAGATAATATTGCGTCTGTTTCTGAGAGTGTTGCTGAAGACCGTGAAATGTCGATTCGTCGCCGTTCGCAGCAATTGGGTTTGTGTTATTCGACCACATGGAAGATTTTACGCAAAGATCTTGGTGTAAAACCGTATAAAATACAGCTCGTGCAAGAACTGAAGCCGAACGATCTGCCACAACGTCGAATTTTCAGTGAATGGGCCCTAGAAAAGTTGGCAGAAAATCCGCTTTTTTATCGACAAATTTTGTTCAGCGATGAGGCTCATTTCTGGTTGAATGGCTTCGTAAATAAGCAAAATTGCCGCATTTGGAGTGAAGAGCAACCAGAAGCCGTTCAAGAACTGCCCATGCATCCCGAAAAAATGCACTGTTTGGTGTGGTTTGTACGCTGGTGGAATCATTGGACCGTATTTTTTCAAAGATGCTGTTGGACGCAACGTTACGGTGAATGGCGATCGCTATCGTTCGATGCTAACAAACTTTTTGTTGCCAAAAATGGAAGAACTGAACTTGGTTGACATGTGGTTTCAACAAGATGGCGCTACATGCCACACAGCTCGCGATTCTATGGCCATTTTGAGGGAAAACTTCGGAGAACAATTCATCTCAAGAAATGGACCGGTAAGTTGGCCACCAAGATCATGCGATTTGACGCCTTTAGACTATTTTTTTGTGGGGCTACGTCAAGTCTAAAGTCTACAGAAATAAGCCAGCAACTATTCCAGCTTTGGAAGACAACATTTCCGAAGAAATTCGGGCTATTCCGGCCGAAATGCTCGAAAAAGTTGCCCAAAATTGGACTTTCCGAATGGACCACCTAAGACGCAGCCGCGGTCAACATTTAAATGAAATTATCTTCAAAAAGTAAATGTCATGGACCAATCTAACGTTTCAAATAAAGAACCGATGAGATTTTGCAAATTTTATGCGTTTTTTTTAAAAAAAAAGTTATCAAGCTCTTAAAAAATCACCCGTTAATATGTTAACCAATTCGGGTAAGGAAATAAATGCAATCGAGACACCTTACAGCCCCCAATGATTAGACGAAAGGCGAACAAAAAGAAAATAAAAATAAATAACATACCTATTACTCTTCATCTGCATAAAGAGTACTATTTTGCTTAAGCAGCAAACAAAAACAGCTTGCGAAAATGATAGTACAAATGTATGCACATCAGGGAGGTCCAATTTTTTTATATTTTTTTTTTTTGATTGAGTCTTTTTATAATTTTGTTCACCTAACTAATTACATTACCTGTGCAAAAATTTCAACGTTTTACTATTAGTGGAAAATGTTGCTCAACGCGAGTTTAAAATTTCATGAATTTTTCTCTGGTGCTAAGAGTCCTCTCTTGTGGAAAACAAATAAAACCCCAAGAGTTTAGTGTTTTGTTGAACGAAACAAGAGAGTTATACCTTAGAAATTATGGTTGGTATAACATGCCAAGTTCAGTGCATAAAGTTTTAGTACATGGATGTGATGTAATTAAATACTTTGATTTACCAATAGGTAATGATTTTAAAGCTATGTTTTCATTTATTTTCTTAATCTGTATTTCCACCTATTTTATCAGGTTCATTATCAGAAGAAGCCTTAGAATGTTCACACAAAAACATAAGAAAATATCGGCTTAATCGTTCTCGAAAAACTGGAAGAGTACAAAGCAATACGGATTTAATGACTCGTTTGATATTATCGTCAGATCCATTAGTTGCATTTAAAAGAAATATAAAACAGAAAAAACAAATATTTAAAGGGTTCTGATCTCAGCTTTAATAAATACATTGTTGAAAGTGACGAAGCAGACAAAAGCATGGAATCATTTGAATCAGTGATCACTTCCTCCTCTTCTGAGGACACTGAAACTGAGTGATTATAACAACTAGTTCGGTTTTTATTAACATATTATATGTTATTACCATATAACAGTTATTATTACTTACTTACTTAACAGTGATTATGCTTTATTTTAAATGAAATCAAAAGAATTTTTTTTTCTAAAGGTTAACATGTAAGGAAAACCGACTTAGTTTTTCAAATTACCATAATGTATTCACTTAGGAAGTATAGTTTAGACGAATTTTGACTATTAAGACTATTTTTCTGAACACTTAGCAACAATGATATGCCATATTTCATTTTTAAATAATCATGTGCAAAAACTCGGTGTTTTTTTAATGGGTACCCGTTACAAAAAAACCGATTACTTTCTTAAAATTAGAGTAATATAGACACTTCAGATGTAAAGTTTCAATAAATTCTGACGACTCCTTCCTGTTTTCGTAAACACCACAATCAGCAATGATTATGCCTTATTTGTCTTTCATATAGTAATGTAAAAAAAAATTTTTTTTTTTTAATGGGTACCCGGTACCGAAAAATCGATTTCATTTTTGAAATAAGCATGGCTTAGTCCTTTTAGGTGTAAAGTTTCAACAAGTTCTGAATACTATTTCGGTTTTTATAAACATATGTCTACGATGATTATGAGTTATTTTACCTTTTTATAAAATTGTAAAAAAAAAATTTTTTTAATTAAATGGTAACAGATGCTGAAAAACGTTTTTTTTTTCTTAAATTGCGGTGATATAGTCCTTTCAGGTGTAAAGTTTCAGCCCATTCTGATGCCTCCTTCCACTTATATCAACGCATGTCCACAATGACTATTTTCATATAAAAATGCAAGAAAAACTCGGTTTTCTCGAAATGAGTAACCGGTACAGAAAAACCGATTTCATTTTTGAAATTAGAGGGGCATAATACTTCTAGGTGTGAAGTTTCAGCCAATTCCGACCACTCCTTCTATTTTTGTCCATCATTTGTATGGAGTCGCGGCACTGTGCGCCGCTAGAAATTGCATGGGCCATGTCGTATAAGTACTTCAAATCGGTGGAAAATTCAATTTTTTCTGGAGCAGGGGGCATATTTTGCAACTCAATTTTCTGGAAGCCGTCCACCACCTGAAAATATATAATAATAAAATAATTAAAAATGGTTGACAATTATAATAAATGAGTGATAGCAATAACTTACCGGAAGAGTTTCACAAGTTTCGATTTGACGGCTCAGTTTTCCGGTTGCCGATCTTGGTCCAGTGCTGGTTGATTTATCCAAAGCTTCAAACAAATGCCGAAACGGAAGTTCGTTGAAGTGTAGAAGGCAAACGAACCAATGCAATGGTCTTTTTAACAGCAATTCGAATCGTCGTATAATTCCACCGTGTGGGCCAGTGTTTTTTGGCTCACCGTCAGTGCATATTCCAATTAATGCATCCAGTGATATATTTTTATCGTTGGAAAAACCATTTAAGTTGGTTGTTTTGTATTCAGCGGTTTCATGTTCCAGTCTTACGTAACCAATCAATTCAGAATTGGGTTCTCTTAAAATAACAAGATGAGGTTCTTTTACCATCCTAGTATGATGATTGTTGGGTGTTGTTTCTTCTCTTGATTTGCTCTTGATACTTGTCAAGCAATTTATTCAATTTATTAAATACACTTTTTTTCAGCATTATTTCCATACCAAGTTTTACCCAAATTCCAATCAACTTATCTTGTACTTGAATAGTGAATGATTTATGGGAAAACTTTTTTTGTTCTGTTTTAGCACGTTCGCTTAAGTAAAAATAATATCTCAAGATATCCAGATGGGTTGGTAAATTAAGATCAGTTAAATCAGTAGACACACCAAAAACAGTAACATCATGCTTGGGTATATGACTCATTGGGTTTTCGATAGTTGTTGATGTAGTTGCTTCATCTTGCGGTGTAGAGGATGGTGGATTCATTGTAAACTTTTTGATTTGGAATGGTCACTTCACTTCTTATTTTTTTTTAAATATTTTTTTATCTGAAATTAGCACTTCACACTTTGAGTTCTTCACAACGACTTAATGCATTCACAAAAACTGTTGCGTTATATATGGTCTACGAGACGAGGTAATAAGAATGAAATGGTAATTTCAATTCTACCTGCTGTGTCTTGTGGTGGCTTAAAAAAAATAACACAAGTAATTTTACGATCTGCAATTGTGTCACAGTGATACCTTCATTGTTTAAAAGG
>NW_023469111.1:0-705 GCF_013731165.1 Rhagoletis pomonella | reverse complement strand
AACCAATTTTTAATTTTACAATACGACACTCATACATATGAAGTAGCAAGCTTTCCATACGCCAAGCTTTCCATACGCATACATTTGTTTGTATCACTTTTTAATTCGTTTGTAGAACCCTTTGAAATTCACAAAGCAGATTTTTGGAAATTTAAAAATTTATACAAAACCATTTTCTGCTCAGAAATAGAAAACTTGTTACTTCACATGAATGAGCGCCTGGCATTGGGAAATGAAAATATCGATTTGAAAATAAAAACTGGTCATAAAGAGAGGTAGCGGGATGGACACACATTTTTGGTTATATAAAAAATTAACATAATATGTATGTACATAAATCATTGATTAAATGTTGAAAGCTGTTACCATTCGATGGTTGTTATGTATGAACATATATATATATACATATGTACAGGGGCGCGCCCAGGAATATATTTTAGGGGGGGGTTTTATATTTCTGAAAATATATCACCGGAAAATACTGAAAATTTGCTTCAGATAATACGCTCTTTAAAATACATTTATGCAGGTTTTATGTACAGTATGTAATAAATAAATAAACGTTTTAAAATTCATAAACTGCACTTTATTTACAGATTAACAGAACTCAAACGCTTTTAACCGACTTCAAAAAAAAGGAGGTTATCATCTCGCCGGAATACATAACTTTGGACCACGTGAACCGTTTTCAATAATCCTTTTTTT
>NW_023469110.1:0-5553 GCF_013731165.1 Rhagoletis pomonella | reverse complement strand
CTTTGATCATTGAAAGCGTTCCTGAAATATCGCGCGGAAACCGAATTCGTTCCGCCTCACAGGCGAACGTTAGTATTCTAGGGATAATATACAAGAAGGCATTTGTTGTGATAGTCATTAGATTTGCACCGTTCCCCACAGGGGTATTTGGCAGATTTAGGCGGCCAACAGTCGAATTTTCCAAACGCAATTTTTTCTTTCATAACTGAATATAAGGTGAAGAGAATATAATTCTTGACTAGATTCCGCTATTTTTTAATCCCTCTTTGCTTTAATTCGCTCGCGCCGCGCTGTCAAAGTGCCGTGTTGATAATTGTTTATTTGGTTTTTAGATGAGTTTAATACAAGGCGAAGTTGTAAAAACTGCTTTAAATCGTGTGTTCTTTTTTTAAATCATATTAAATTGTATTATATAATATGAACTGGTACCGGCAGAGCTACAAGGAAAAATATCGTATTTTTGCTAATTTTAATGGATTAGAAGAATGAACTGCTGTCATAAAGTTATGTAACACCACTCAACGGTGCACTATAGGCAAAACACGTACTTTTTTTCAAAATCGTAGATCTTCGCTTAGAAAAGAGATAATGAAATGAAAATTTTTTTATCGTGAAGATAAATAATCATATAATATAGGAAAACTATAGAGAAGTTAAAACAACAATAACCTAACCCTCAGAATACCGTTCAAATGTCACTTTTTTGAAATTTACGATTTTGGCTCCCATTCCACTAGAAAACACTATACTTAATACACCATTAGCACTGTTGCTGCTGAGATTCTTGCTTGGTTATTGTGCTTGATAGTTCGTAGCTTGGAAACAAACAAACAAAAAACTGCTTAAAATGTGCGTTTGCTGTGCACTGACTATTGGAAATATTTACTACTGCCGAAAAGTAAACCGAAACTGCTGCAGTACTGCACCTGTTTTCTGTAAAAGTGTTCAATTAGTAAAGGGGGTGAAAGGAAAGTCAAGACGCCCAACAACGTTAAGGGGAGAGGGGTTCAATATAAAAATTTGGATAGTTGCAGGGAGAAAATAGTTTTCAGTACATTTAGAAAAAAATTCTAATTTAAGGCAGTAAAATCGTAAGAATTTTTTCACAAACTACATATATGTATGTGTGCATCTCATTGCTTTAAACAATCAATTCTTGTAAATATGTATTTATATATATCCAAAGGAAACGACTCTAACAATTTTGATAATTATTAATTCGAAGAAGGCACAAAAGATGCTCCAAAATTGAAATTTAAAAAACATTTTAAATAAAACAACCTACTACATATATACTATAGTTAGATCGATGAGTGTATGAAATTTCTACGTGTTTGATAAGGTTCAAATTATTTTAATAAAACTCAACATAATGGTTGGTCCATATAGTGTTTTTTCTAACTAAAAGTAGTTGAACATTAAGCCCTTTTAAAGCCAGTTTGGAAGATGTCCATATTGTCATAATTAATTTAACCCAATATATAAATTGAATTTAATTTTTAATTTTAGCTCTGCTAAAAATAGTTTCAAACTATAACCTTATTAAACTTTTTAGTCTGACACCCATATTGTTATACATATTTCAATTACCTAATTTCCTTGAATAAAAGAACAATTTTATTTTTAAACAGATGGTAATCCTCCCACAGGTTGTTTAGAAATAAAGCCTTTTCTCGATTGACACCCATATTGTAGTAATTCATTTAACTTAATTGCATTTAATTTTTTAGCAGGTGGTAACCCTTTTTATATTCTAATCTAGGAATAAACTTTCTTCTCGCCAATACGAATACGTGGGTATCAATGTTTCTGCAGTCCGACCTCGATAAGATGGAGTCTATCCATGACAAACTTTAAGCAACTTTATTTTCGTGGTTTTGGTGTAACAATTGGACATCCTCCCCCTCTATTTACTTGATTTTAAACATTTACAGTTTTAAATATCGTAACAAGTCGTTTCAAAACATTTAGAATTAAAATTTTCATAAAAATGATTTTGGCCGCCTAAATCGGTCAAATACCCAAATGTGCGTTCTTTTGAATTTTGAATATGAGGTCAAATTAAAGACCTTAGCCTGTAGATGTGCGACAGTTTTTTTTTTGTTTTTCAATTAAGAACTTTACTGTATAAGGTGATTTGAATTTTGATAAAAAAAAACGTGCACTATGCGAGACCTCTCTTCACTTAGAAACGGCTGCTCGAACTTAGATGAAATATGACACTCAGATCGCTTATAACCCTAACTAATATTTGGAATAGTTTTTAGGTTTTTGAAATTCAATTTTGGGCGTTTTAAAGCCATGCGGGTTCACTAGTTTACTTTAATACATATACTAATGTATTCATATCAAACTAGAGTGCCAGTTACTGTCGAAATTCGACAGTTTTTCTAGTTTTAGAAGCCTTGGAGAGGTTTTCTAACTTAACACGTAGCAAAACTTATACGGCAAAAAATTAACTAACCGGAAAATCTTCTGCTTTGGATCTAAACCATAACCAAAACTTTTTTATCTGAGAAGGTCCTTGGAGGACTTCGGCAGGACTTGGAATTGACCCGATACATTCAAGTTTATCGATAAATTTCAATGATTTGATACATATCGATAGTTCGATGAATTTCCAGAACACTAAAACCCGATAACCCAAAAAAATTCGTTAACGCGACCAATTTCGATAACTGTGAAATTCGAGGGCTCGATAAATTTCGATAACTCAAAAATGTAAATTCTTTGGATACTTTTATAAATTTTTAATTTTGACAGCTCCACATTTTTCGAAAACTACCTAAACATTTTGATAACTCATTACACCTGTTAACACGATAAATTTCGATAAGCTTATATAACCTTGAAATTTCGGTAAATCGATATATTTTGAAAATTCCATAAACTTCGATTCGCTGAACCAACCAATTTCAGTAGATCAATAATTATCGATAACTCTGTAAGTTGAAAGAACTCCATGCATTACGACACCTCGATAAATTTCGTTAAGTCTATAAATGATGATAATTCAATAAATATCGATAACTTGATACATTTCTTTAACTTGACAAATTGCGTTAATCCCACACGTTTTTATAGCTCGATAACTATCCGTAAATTTGGACAACTAAGTTTCTGTGTCTATAAATTTCGGCAACTCAATAAACATTGATCAGTTTAAATAATTCAATACGTTGCGATAACTTTATAAGCTTGGATAAATTTCGACAATTATAAACTTCGATGATTCGATAAATTTCAGTAACCTTTATGGCTGATTTTATTTCGATTCCTATCGGAAAATTTCAACTCTGTTACCCTAATTCTTATGTATTTCTCATTGTCTCCATTTTCGCCTTTATCTCCATTTTCGTCTTTATCTTCAATTTTGCCTTTTTGGTAAAACAAAATGCGAAACAGCTTAAATTGAACAGGTTGCAAAAACAACCATACACAAACATGGAAATATTTATACGACGATTTTCAACCAATTTCGAAACTATAAAAACTCTCCTCATCTACAGAAAATTACCTTTTCAACGGTGTTTCTGGGTTTGAAATCGGTAAATTTACCTTGGTCTTCATCTTTGTTTTTATCTTTCACATCTTTGCTTATATCCTTTTCTTTTTCTATTCACGTAGATGTGATGAGGTGCGATGACGTAATAAAATGAGACGTGATTTTATGTGATGTGGTAGGATGTCATGTCATGTGTTGTCATATCCTCTGATGTAATGTCATACGATGTCATATCATGTGATGTCATGCCATATAATGTGATGACATATCATATAATGTCATGTGATGTGATATCATATTACGTAATGTAATATCATTTGATGTCTCTTCATATCATGTGATATAATGTAAGGTGATGTCATTTAATGTGATCACATTCCATGTTCCGATTATTATATCTTTAACCCTGTTGATAACTGTGTCGATAAAAATACCGATAACAATATCCACAACCATACAGAAAAATACAACGATTGCAAAATCGATTAATTCATAGATAAATAAAACAATGATCAAAATCGATTATTGTGCATATCGATAACAATATAAATTACTAAATCGATAAGAAAATCAATTATTTAATCAATTATTATACCGATAATAATATCCATTATGGTATCGATAACAATATAGATTATTATATTGATTATTATATCGATGACAGCAGCTGTTATTTAATCAATAACAGTATCGATAACAACATCTATTATTTTATCGATAGCAATGTCGATTACTATATCGATAAAAATATCGGGTTTTATATCGATAACAACATCGATCTTCATCCTCATCCTTTTCTTCATATTTATCTTTATTTTTGCAAATTCCTCTTCACCTTTACCTTAGAGTGTTTAAATTTGCTTTGGTCTTCGTTTTTGCCTGTTCCTCTAGGCATCTTTGTTTTTGTTTTTATTCTGAAATCGCTAAACCGCTGAGAACCATTTCCATGTACATTATTCCCCTTGAATTTGACAATTTACTCCCAACCAACCAACTGCCGCTAAAGAAGTTTACTTCATAAATTCAAGAAATGTTCTTACCATTTTAGTTACCCTAATTCTTATGTATCTGTCTTTGTCTCCATTTTCGTCTTTATCTTCACTTTTGCCCTTTTTTTTGACTTCATCGTTCTCATTTATTTCTTCATCTTCATATTTATCTTTATTTCAAAGCTTAATTTCAAATGTGTAATGAAACAACAGGCGAAACATGTCAAATTGAACATGTTGCAGCAACATCTATACACAGTTCGAAAATGTTTAAACAACGGTTTTGGCCGTAATTTTCAACCAATTGTGAAACCATAAAAATTCTCATCTACGGAAAAATGCCTTTCCAACGGTGCTCTTGGTTTTGAAATCGGTTCGCTAGAATCGCCAAACGAACGGAGACAAAATTTATGTTAGCGTTTTAATATATAGACTAGAGTTCCAGTTACTGTCGAAATTCGACAGTTTTTCTAGTTTTAGAAGCCTTGGAGAGCTTTTCTAACTTAACACGTAGCGATACTTATACGGTACAAATTAACTAACCGGAAAATCTTCTGCTAAAACGTAACTAATTTTTTTTTTATCTGAGAAGGTCTTTGGAGGAGTTCGGCAGGACTTGGAATTGACCCGATACATTCAAGTTTATCGGTAAATTTCGATGATTTGATACATATCGATAGTTCGATGAATTTCAAGAACACTAAAATTCGATAACTCAACAAAATTCGTTAACTCAACCAATTTCGATAACTGTAAATGTAAACACTTTGGATACCTTTATAAATTTTTACTTTTGACATCTCCACATTTTTCGAAAACTATCTAAACATTTTGATAACTCGTTACACTCTGTTAAGACGATTAAATTTAATAAGCAGTGATAATTCGATAAGCTTATATAACCTTGAAATTTCGATATATCGATAAATTTTGAAAATTCCATAAACTTTGCTCTGTTGAACCAACCAATTTCAGTATATCAATAATTATCGATAACTCTGTAAGTTGAAAGAACTCCATGCATTACGACTCCTCGATATATTTTCTTAAGTCTATAAA
>NW_023469109.1:0-5554 GCF_013731165.1 Rhagoletis pomonella | reverse complement strand
CGAACATTCTGCCTATTTCTCGTTGTTCGCTTTGTGTTGCCGCAGTATTCGCCACACTGCCCTCCACCTAAGTCTGATCGTCCCGATCAGACACACTTGCGTTTCCAAACGCTGCAAGCCTTTCCAAGTGGACCACCTTCATCTTGTTTCTTGGTCTCCCGACGGTCTGGATCCGATACACTACGTCATTTAGCCGTTTTACGACCTTATACGGACCTTCCCAGTTGCATTGTAGTTTTGGGGACAAACCTTTCTTTCGTTGTGGATTGTACAGCAACACCAAATCTCCTTCCTGGAAACCCTCGGAATTCATCGCCTTATCATACCTGGCTTTCATCTTGTCACTCATAATTTGTGTGCGCTGTCTCACAAGAGCATGTATCTCTCTCAGCTCCTCTTCCAGGATGTTTGACGTCTCTTTTCCAATCCTTCTAGCATCACCAGTCACCCCAAACTTCAGATCACTAGGCAAACGGAGCTCACTGCCGAATATTACCTTTGCCGGAGTTTTACCCGTTGTTTCATGCACTGCTGACCGGTATCCCATCAGGAACAAGGGTATCCGGACATCCCAATCTTTTTGATTCTTGTCCACGACCTTCCGCAAATGCTCTTCCAGGGTTCGGTTGAACCGTTCCACCATGCCGTCTGATTGGGGATGAAGAGCCGTCGTTCGAGTTTTCCGGATACCCAGTATCTGGCACATCTCTTGGAACACTGCCGACTCAAAATTTCTTCCCTGGTCAGAGTGCAGCTCTATAGGTACACCGTATCTCGCAACCCAATTGTAGGTGAATACCTCCGCTACTGTTTTAGCTTCCTGGTTTGGAATCGGGTATACCTCCGGCCATTTGCTAAAGTAGTCCATAACCACAAGGACGTATTTGTTTCCCTGTGCGCTCATAGGAAATGGACCGGCTACATCCATGGCAATCCGCTCGAAAGGTGCACCTGAGTTATGTTGCTTCATCTGGCCATGACTTCTGGATTTCGGCCCCTTAGCTGCAATACACTCCGCGCAGTTAGCAATCCACTCTGCGACCGATTGCCGACAACCAACCCAATAGAACCTCTGCTTAACCTTCTCCAGGGTCTTCGTGATTCCCAGGTGCCCTCCACTAGGACCATTGTGGAATTCCTTGAGTACATCCGGAATTCTTACCCTTGGAACTACTACCAGGTTGCGGGAGCACTGGCCATCTTCGCTTTCCCATACCCTATGCAAACAGCCAGATATTAATTTTAAGCTGTTCCATTGTGCCCAGTACGCCTTTGCGATGGGACTTTCCGCTGCCATTTGCTCCTTAGTTGGCCTCCTGTCTACCTCCAGTCCATGCATCAAAAGCTCTAGATCTGGATCTTCCTGCTGACACTTTCGTAGCTGTTCTTCCTTCCACTCTTCCGCTGGTGTTATTGTCGTTAGACGGACGTCTATAATGTCCTCTTTTCCCTCAGCTTTTGAGCAGTGTTTACATTCCAGGCTACATGGTCGGCGGGACATGGCATCAGCATTACCGTGGACACTTCCCTTGCGGTGTTCAATAGCGAAGTCATAACTTTGCAGTCTCTCAATCCACCGAGCTAGCTGTCCTTCTGGATTCTTAAACTGTAGTAGCCACTTCAGCGCTGCATGGTCCGTTCGAACTCGGAAACGTTGCCCATAGAGGTACTTGTGGAAATGTTTGACGCAGTCCACCAACGCTAGTAGTTCTCTCCGAGTTACGCAGTAGTTCCTCTCTGGTTTTCCAATCGACCGGCTATAGTAGGCAACTACCTTCTCCTGCCCATCAATTACCTGCGACAGTACGCCTCCTATGGCATAACCACTAGCATCCGTATCCAAAATAAACGTTGCACCTGGAACGGGATACGCTAGCATAGGTGCAGTACATAGTCGTTCCTTCAGAGTCTGGAAAGCCTCCTCCTGCTCCTTGTTCCACTCGAAGGCTCTATTTTTCCTAGTGAGCTCGTGAAGGCTTTTGGCAACGCTGGCGAAATTCGGAACAAATCGGCGGTAGTAGGTGCATAGCCCAAGAAAACTTCGTAGTTCGTGTAGGTTCCTAGGTCTTGGCCAATCCTTTACTGCTTCTATCTTTTCCTTCGCAGTACAGATGCCCTCCGTTGTCACCCTGTGCCCTAAGTAGTTCACCTCCTTCCTGAACAGTGAGCACTTTTTAGGACTTAGCTTCAGACCAGCGCCAGCTATCCTCTGGAAAACTTCTTCCAAATTGTTCAGGTGTTCCTCAAAGCTTTTACCCAATACGATAATGTCGTCTAGATACACCAAACATGTTTTCCAATGCAGTCCTTTGAGCACATGGTCCATAAGTCGTTCAAAAGTGGCAGGAGCGTTGCATAATCCAAAGGGCATCACCGTGAATTGCCACAGACCGTCTCCAACGCTGAAAGCTGTCTTCTCCTTGTCCTCGTCACTTACCTCCACCTGCCAATAACCGCTCTTAAGGTCGAGTGTTGAGAACCACTTTGTTCCAGTCAACGAGTCCAGAGTGTCATCGATCCTGGGAAGAGGATAGCTGTCCTTTTTCGTCACATCGTTTAGTTTCCGGTAGTCTACGCAGAACCGCATTTGACCATCCTTCTTCTTCACAAGTACTACCGGCGAACTCCATGGACTCGCTGATGGTTCAATCACACCACTCTCGCTCATTTCGTTTATTATTTGGCTAACAGTTTCACGTTTGGCAAGTGGAACACTCCGAGGAGCTTGACGGATTGGCCTTGCATCGCCAGTATCAATGCGATGTTTCACAACGTTAGTCCTGCCTGGTTTGTCGCCATCCTTGTCGAATATGTTGCAGTATCTTCGGAGAAGTTCCTTAGCCTTGTGCTGGTATTTTTCTTCCAACCCTTCCGTCCATGCATTGATGTCTCCTCAATGTCATTCTCGCCAATGGAATCGCTTTCAGGTAACTTTTCGCAGTTGAAGATTGCCTCTACCTCTCGACATTGCCCCAGTACAGTTCCTCTTCGGAGTTTGACTGGTGATTTGAACTCATTGAGCACTCGAACTGGGATGCGTCCATCCTTTTGCGTCTTAGCCAGGGTTTTACCAATAAGTACGTCCGGTGTAGAATTTTGTGTTGCTTCAACAACCCACAATTTGTTTGTCCCACAATCTCCATCAATTTTTGCCCACACAACTGCTTCTGACTTCGGTGGAATCTGCTCGCTTTCCTCTAGGATCACTCGCTTGCTGCTGTACGGACCATCATACCCAAACCTAAGGGGCACTTCCATGTTGTCGTACGTCATGATCCTGTTCTTCATGTCGATCTTCATGCCTTGACCAAATAAAAAGTCTAATCCAATGATGACTTCATCCATAATCGCCGCGACTATGAACTTGTGTAACACCGTCACATTCCCTATTGCGACTTTGCATGTTACCTCTCCTACAACTTGGGTGTCCTCACCAGTTGCTGTCCTCAACCTTGCTCCAGGTAATGGCCTTACCTCTTTAGTGACCAAATCAGATCGAATGATGGAATGTGATGCGCCCGTATCAACAGTTAGTACTCGCTCATGTCCGTCCACATATCCACCAACAGAAACGTTGCTCGCTTTTCTGCCAATTCTCGAGACGGAAATTATGGGGCATTCAATTGCGGGAGCCAGCGTGCGCCCCTTGCTGCTGGCTCGTTTTAGTTTAACGACTGGTCGGAGTTGGGCTCGTCATCCTCAGTCCTGCGTTTACGTACTGCTGAACTGTTTGACCTGTTGGAACCCGTCTTACATTCGCGTGCGAAGTGGCCTGGTTTTCCGCAACTCAAACATTTTCTAGCACCATCCTTCCTCTCGGTTGCACCAGGAGTATTCTTCCCTGCCATCGACTTGAGTGTTTTCAGGATCTCGTTCATCACGTCAGGTGTTTCCACTTCTACTCGATGGGCTTTGTAGGCTGGTCTACTTAGGAGCGCTGCCGTTTCACGTGTCTGAGCATACGAGACCGTTTCAGCAAATGTTGGCTTTGGATTTGCATACGTCTCGCGCTTGGTATACACGTCCCGCATTCCGTTGATGAACCTCTGGATTTTTACTCTTTCGAGGTGCTCACCAGATGCATCTCCAATTGCCAAATGAGCCAACCTTTCAACCTCGGAGGCGAATTCCTGTAGAGTCTCATTGGATTTCTGGCAGCGATTTTCCAGCTCCATCTGGTAAATCTGTCTCCTGTGTTCGCTACCATAACGTCTTTCCACTGCACCCATTAACGCATCGTAACTGTTCCTTTCACAATCAGGAATAGTCTGCAAGATTTCCGCTGCAGGTCCTTTTAATGCAACGAACAGTGCAGCGGATTTATCCTCCATGCTCCAGTGATTTGCTGTAGCTGTCTTCTCAAACTGGAGCTTAAAGACTTGGAAAGGAATCGTGCCGTCAAAGGATGGAGTCTTTACCTTGGGCGCGCTGGTCGAAGAAGGTGGGCGATTCAACTGCATATCTCGGAGGCGACCTTCCAACTCTTCTACCTTAGCCTCGACTTTCTCCTGAATTAGCTCTTCGATTTTATCTTGTCGTTTCTCGATTTTATCCTGTCTCTCTCTGAGTTCCGCGTTATCTTTAAATAAATTCTCTTGTAGCTGAGTAATCTTTTCATCTAGCTGCGATGACATGTACGTTTTCTGTGCTTCCAGCTGCGAGGACATGCGTGTTTCCTGCACTTGCAGCTGGGATGAAATCTGTGATATGGCACCCAATAACATGTTCATGTCTATAGCCGTTGACGCACAAGGAGCCTTTCCCTGCTCTTCAAGCTTCGCTGATGTCTGTTCCACATCATTCGATGAACCAGCAACCTCTTCCTTGTCTTTGTCCTTCAAGGATGCCTCGTCGTCCTCACGATGGAAGTCGTGTTTGTCAACGTCGATGCCTTCCTTTTCCATAGCCTCTCGCAACCGTGATAGCAACTCCACTTTTCTTCCGGAGGTTGCTAAATTTCGTTTCTGCAACTCCTGCTTGAGTTCCTCAATCTTTAGATCCTGAATTTTTGCCATTTTCAGT
Organism: Rhagoletis pomonella; assembly: GCF_013731165.1. NCBI lineage: Eukaryota > Metazoa > Arthropoda > Insecta > Diptera > Tephritidae > Rhagoletis > Rhagoletis pomonella. Next base: position 532 of record NW_023469109.1, on the reverse strand, counting down.
AGTTTATCCTTCGGGATTTATTTAACAATCCCACTTCTGACACCAATTGTTACGATTATCCTCGAAACCTTGAGGGATTACCCAAATATACTCGGGCTCGTATCGCTGGATTGTTAAATAAATGCTAACGATGACCGAATTGTAGTACAATTAACTTTATTGTACAACAAACAATTTACAATTCTTGCTAATACAGTAAAAACACTTTACAATACTTGTTAAAGCAATAACAACGCTTTACTACTTGTTAACACAATTAATCTTATAGCTTGCTTATTCGCAACTCGATTCTCCGCTCACTTTACTTGTAGCTTGCTGACTTGTAACTCACTCACCTCGTGGTGGCGGCGCCCTTATATACCTGCGCTGGCACTTATGGCAACTCTAGAACATTCTGAAGTTTATCGCTCATTCTCTTTCTCTCGCTGTTCGCAGTGTTCATCCAACTTGACGTTTCTCTTTGTGGAACATTCTACGTCATTCTTCGAACATTCTGCCTATTTCTCGTTGTTCGCTTTGTGTTGCCGCAGTA
>NW_023469108.1:0-5555 GCF_013731165.1 Rhagoletis pomonella | reverse complement strand
TGCCTATTTCTCGTTGTTCGCTTTGTGTTGCCGCAGTATTCGCCACACTGCCCTCCACCTAAGTCTGATCGTCCCGATCAGACACACTTGCGGTTCCAAACGCTGCAAGCCTTTCCAAGTGGACCACCTTCATCTTGTTTCTTGGTCTCCCAACGGTCTGGATCCGATACACTACGTCATTTAGCCGTTTTACGACCTTATACGGACCTTCCCAGTTGCATTGTAGTTTTGGGGACAAACCTTTCTTTCGTTGTGGATTATACAGCAACACCAAATCTCCTTCCTGGAAACCCTCGGAATTCATCGCCTTATCATACCTGGCTTTCATCTTGTCACTCATAATTTGTGTGCGCTGTCTCACAAGAGCATGTATCTCTCTCAGCTCCTCTTCCAGGATGTTTGACGTCTCTTTTCCAATCCTTCTAGCATCACCAGTCACCCCAAACTTCAGATCACTAGGCAAACGGAGCTCACTGCCGAATATTACCCTTGCAGGAGTTTTACCCGTTGTTTCATGCACTGCTGACCGGTATCCCATCAGGAACAAGGGTATGCGGACATCCCAATCTTTTTGATTCTTGTCCACGACCTTCCGCAAATGCTCTTCCAGGGTTCGGTTGAACCGTTCCACCATGCCGTCTGATTGGGGATGAAGAGCCGTCGTTCGAGTTTTCCGGATACCCAGTATCTGGCACATCTCTTGGAGCACTGCGGACTCAAAATTTCTTCCCTGGTCAGAGTGCAGCTCTATAGGTACACCGTATCTCGCAACCCAATTGTAGGTGAATACCTCCGCTACTGTTTTAGCTTCCTGGTTTGGAATCGGGTATACCTCCGGCCATTTGCTAAAGTAGTCCATAACCACAAGGACGTATTTGTTTCCCTGTGCGCTCATAGGAAATGGACCGGCTACATCCATGGCAATCCGCTCGAAAGGTGCACCTGAGTTATATTGCTTCATCTGGCCATGACTTCTGGATTTCGGCCCCTTAGCTGCAATACACTCCGCGCAGTTAGAAATCCACTCTGCGACCGATTGCCGACAACCAACCCAATAGAACCTCTGCTTAACCTTCTCCAGGGTCTTCGTGATTCCCAGGTGCCCTCCACTAGGACCATTGTGGAATTCCTTGAGTACATCCGGAATTCTAACCCTTGGAACTACTATCAGGTTACGGGAGCACTGGCCATCTTCGCTTTCCCATACCCTATGCAAACAGCCAGATATTAATTTTAAGCTGTTCCATTGTGCCCAGTACGCCTTTGCGATGGGGCTTTCCGCTGCCATTTGCTCCTTAGTTGGCCTCCTGTCCACCTCCAGTCCATGCATCAAAAGCTCTAGATCTGGATCTTCCTGCTGGCACTTTCGTAGCTGTTCCGCTGGTGTTATTGTCGTTAGACGGACGTCTATAATGTCCTCTTTTCCCTCAGCTTTTGAGCAGTGTTTACATTCCAGGCTACATGGTCGGCGGGACATGGCATCAGCATTACCGTGGACACTTCCCTTGCGGTGTTCAATAGCGAAGTCATAACTTTGCAGTCTCTCAATCCACCGAGCTAGCTGTCCTTCTGGATTCTTAAACTGTAGTAGCCACTTCAGCGCTGCATGGTCCGTTCGAACTCGGAAACGTTGCCCATAGAGGTACTTGTGGAAATGTTTGACGCAGTCCACCAACGCTAGTAGTTCTCTCCGAGTTACGCAGTAGTTCCTCTCTGGTTTTCCAATCGACCGGCTATAGTAGGCAACTACCTTCTCCTGCCCATCAATTACCTGCGACAGTACGCCTCCTATGGCATAACCACTAGCATCCGTATCCAAAATAAACGTTGCACCTGGAACGGGATAGGCTAGCATAGGTGCAGTACATAGTCGTTCCTTCAGAGTCTGGAAAGCCTCCTCCTGCTCCTTGTTCCACTCGAAGGCTCTATTTCCCCTAGTGAGCTCGTGAAGGCTTTTAGCAACGCTGGCGAAATTCGGAACAAATCGGCGGTAGTAGGTGCATAGCCCAAGAAAACTTCATAGTTCGTGCAGGTTCCTAGGTCTTGGCCAATCCTTTACTGCTTCTATCTTTTCCTTCGCAGTACAGATGCCCTCCGTTGTCACCCTGTGCCCTAAGTAGTTCACCTCCTTCCTGAACAGTGAGCACTTTTTAGGACTTAGCTTCAGACCAGCGCCATCTATCCTCTGGAAAACTTCTTCCAAATTGTTCAGGTGTTCCTCAAAGCTTTTACCCAATACGATAATGTCGTCTAGATACACCAAACATGTTTTCCAATGCAGTCCTTTGAGCACATGGTCCATAAGTCGTTCAAAAGTGGCAGGAGCGTTGCATAATCCAAAGGGCATCACCGTGAATTGCCACAGACCGTCTCCAACGCTGAAAGCTGTCTTCTCCTTATCCTCGTCACTTACCTCCACTTGCCAATAACCGCTCTTAAGGTCGAGTGTTGAGAACCACTTTGTTCCAGTCAACGAGTCCAGAGTGTCATCGATCCTGGGAAGAGGATAGCTGTCCTTTTTCGTCACATCGTTTAGTTTCCGGTAGTCTACGCAGAACCGCATTTGACCATCCTTCTTCTTCACAAGTACTACCGGCGAACTCCATGGACTCGCTGATGGTTCAATCACACCACTCTCGCTCATTTCGTTTATTATTTGGCTAACAGTTTCACGTTTGGCAAGTGGAACACTCCGAGGAGCTTGACGGATTGGCCTTGCATCGCCAGTATCAATGCGATGTTTCACAACGTTAGTCCTGCCTGGTTTGTCGCCATCCTTGTCGAATATGTTGCAGTATCTTCGGAGAAGTTCCTTAGCCTTGTGCTGGTATTTTTCTTCCAACCCTTCCGTCCATGCATTAATGTCTTCCGCAATGTCATTCTCGCCAATGGAATCGCTTTCAGGTAACTTTTCGCAGTTGAAGATTGCCTCTACCTCTCGACATTGCCCCAGTACAGTTCCTCTTCGGAGTTTGACTGGTGACTTGAACTCATTGAGCACTCGAACTGGGATGCGTCCATCCTTTTGCGTCTTAGCCAAGGTTTTACCAATAAGTACGTCCGGTGTAGAATTTTGTGTTGCTTCAACAACCCACAATTTGTTTGTCCCACAATCTCCATCAATCTTTGCCCACACAACTGCTTCTGACTTCGGTGGAATCTGCTCGCTTTCCTCTAGGATCACTCGCTTGCTGCTGTATGGACCATCATACCCAAACCGAAGGGGCACTTCCATGTTGTTATACGTCATAATCCTGTTCTTCATGTTGATCTTCATACCTTGATCAAGCATGAAGTCTAATCCAATGATGACTTCATCCATAATCGCCGCGACTATGAACTTGTGTAACACCGTCACATTCCCTATTGCGACTTTGCATGTTACCTCCCCTACAACTTGGGTGTCCTCACCAGTTGCTGTCCTCAACCTTGCTCCAGGTAATGGCCTTACCTCTTTAGTGACCAAATCAGATCGAATGATGGAATGTGATGCGCCCGTATCCACAGTTAGTACTCGCTCATGTCCGTCCACATATCCACCAACAGTAACGTTGCTCGCTTTTCTGCCAATTCGCGAGACGGAGATTATGGGGCATTCAATTGCGGGAGCCAGCGCGCGCCCCTTGCTGCTGGCTCGTTTTAGTTTAACGACTGATTGGAGTTGGTTTCGTCTCCTTCAGCCCTGCGTTTGCGTCCTGCTGAATTGTTGTGACCATTGGAACTTGCGCTGCAATCGCGGGCGAAGTGGCCTGACTTTCCACATTTAAAACATTTGCCAGAACCATGCTTTTTCTCGCCCAGCAGTTGGATAATCTTCTTCAGCATTTCATTTGTCTCTTCCGGTGCTTCCACTTCCACACGATGTGCTTTGTAGGCTGGTCTACTTAGGAGCGCCGCCGTTTCACGCGTCTGAGCATACGAGACGGTTTCAGCAAATGTTGCCTTTGGATTCGCGTACGTCTCTCGCTTGGTATACATGTCCCGCATTCCGTTGATGAACCTCTGGATTTTTACTCTTTCAAGGTGCTCACCAGATGCGTCTCCAATTGCCAAATGAGCCAGCCTTTCAATCTCAGAGGCGAATTCCTGTAAAGTCTCGTTGGATTTCTGGCAGCGATTCTCCAGCTCCATCTGGTAAATCTGTCTCCTGTGCTCGCTACCATAACGTCTTTCCACTGCACCCATTAACGCATCGTAACTGTTCCTTTCACAATCAGGAATAGTCTGCAAGATTTCCGCTGCAGGTCCTTTTAATGCAACGAACAATGCAGCGGATTTATCCTCCATGCTCCAGTGATTTGCTGTAGCTGTCTTCTCAAACTGGAGCTTAAAGACTTGGAAAGGAATCGTGCCGTCAAAGGATGGGGTTTTTACCTTGGGAGCGTTCGTCGAAGTAGCTGGACGATTCAACTGCAAACCCCGGAAACGATCTTCAAGCTCATCCACCTTAGCTTCGACTTTCTCCTGTTTTTCCTTAATAAGCGCTTCAATTTTATCTTGTCGTTCCTCGATTTTATCCTGTCTCTCTCTCAGTTCCGCGTTATTTTTGAATAAATTCTCTTGTAGCTGAGTAATCTTTTCATCTAGCTGCGATGATATGCGTGTTTCCTGCACTTGCAGCTGGGATGAAATCTGTGAGGACATCTTTGACATACGTGTATCCTGTGCTTGCATCTGTGACGACAGCTGTGATGACATCTGTGACATGGCAGCCAATAACGTGTTCATGTCCATAGATGTTGATGAACTTGGAGACTTTTGCTGTTCTTCAACCTTCCCGGATGTCTGCTGCACATCCTTCGACGAACAAGCGGCCTCATCCTTCTGTTCATCCTTTGCGAATGCATCGTCAAGTTTACCCTGGAAGTCGTATTTGTCCACGTCGATGCCTTCCATAGCCTCTCGCAGCCGTGATAGTAACTCCACTTTTCTTCCGGAGGTTGCTAAATTTCGCTTCTCCAACTCCTGTTTGAGTTCCTCAATCTTTAAGTCCTGAATTTTTGCCATTTTCAAAAGTTTATCCTTCGGGATTTATTTAACAATCCCACTTCTGACACCAATTGTTACGATTATCCTCGAAACCTTGAGGGATTACCCAAATATACTCGGGCTCGTATCGCTGGATTGTTAAATAAATGCTAACGATGACCGAATTGTAGTACAATTAACTTTATTGTCCAACAACAATTTACAATACTTGCTAATACAGTAAAAACACTTTACAATACTTGTTAAAGCAATAACAACGCTTTACTACTTGTTAACACAATTAAACTTATAGCTTGCTTATTCGCAACTCAGTTCTCCGCTCACTTTACTTGTAGCTTGCTGTCTTGTAACTGTCCCCACTCCGCTGTGTCGTGGCTCTTATATACCTGCGCTCACACTTATGGCAACTCTAGAACGTTCTGAAGTTTATCGCTCGTTCTCTTTCTCTCGCTGTTCGCAGTGTTCATCCAACTTGACGTTTCTCTTTGTGGAACATTCTACGTCATTCCTCGAACATTCTGCCTATTTCTCGTTGTTCGCTTTGTGTTGCCGCAGTATTCGCCACA
>NW_023469107.1:0-5555 GCF_013731165.1 Rhagoletis pomonella | reverse complement strand
GTTGATGATGGAGGCGGCAGAAACACGGGTGGATCTTTTATAGGGGGGAAAAAAAAATTTATTGATTTCAGTTTTGATTAGTATTAAAAATTTAACAATAAACAGTTTTCAAAGGATGACACTTACAAAGGATATTTAAACTGACCGCCTCGTGCACACTTCTCTGCAATGCTTCGTTTGCACTCTGACAGGTATACACGACGCCATTCATTTCCTGAGAAACATTCACTTTGAACTCCAATGTTGAAACCGTTCCGCCCCACAGCCCCGGTTTAGATGAGTTGTTTATACCTAAAAATATAAGGTAAATAATAAATATTCAGCGAACCAAGATCTAAAAAGTTTTCAAAGTACTGGTTGACACAATGCATACATACATACATACATAGTATGTTTGTATCTACATTAGACTGCATCACTAACCATACAAAAAAAAATCGGTACTCTTTTTCCATTGGAATTATAAAACCTATTATATTTTAAGACGGCCATCAAAATATTTCGGAAAAATATTAAGGTTTACGTGAGATGGACCGATTTGAAAATAGCTCCAAAAATGGAGTTTTTTATGAATAAAAATAGTTTCTTAAAGATGTTTTTTGAAAAAATCCCCTCAAATGACAAAAGGGTTTAAGCTTAAAAAATTTGCATCAAAATATTTTTAAAAAATTAAAAAAAAAAATATTTGAACGGAATCGTGATCCTCGAGCACAGTGCGTAGGCAACTGGCTGAGTCAGTGGGATCGTCGGTTCGAATCCTACTGAAAGAAGTCTGATGAGGAAATATGGTGATTTCCGAAATAGCTATCACTTCTACTATTTTTTCAAATTATTGTTGCTTTTCCACAAAAAATTTTTCCATCAAAACGGCCTCGAGCTCAATAAAAATTGTTGAATATAATTGTTATAAGGCCATAAAATAACAAAAACAAATAACTTAAGGACGAGCACACCTAAAAGTGAAACGTTCTAAAAATATAATTATTAACGAAAACCAACAACCACATGATTAAGTGTAAATCGTAGCGGAATAGCTGATTGATTGTGTTGGCTTAGCAAAAATGAAAAAGTGCGTAGGCAACTGGCTGAGTCAGTGGGATCGTCGGTTCGAATCCTACTGAAAGAAGTCTGATGAGGAAATGTGGTGATTTCCGAAATAGCTATCACTTCTACCACTTTTTTAAATTATTGTTGCTTTTCCACAATAAGTTTTCCATTAAAAACGGCCTCGAGCTCAATAAAAATTGTTGAATATAATTGTTATAAGGCCATAAAATAACAAAAACATTGATGGATTTGTATAATTTTTATCCTCAAAATGTAAAAAAAAATAAAAGATATCGTGGTTATCAATGGAAAAAACGTACACAAAAATCGTATAGAAAGGCGATTTTTTATATTAAATAACTTTTGCTGCATTGTCATAATATTGAGCCAAATGGACTACTGATATTCTAGAATAGAGTAACTGCAGGGTTAAATTTGGAGTCCGCTTATATTATCGATTTTTATGTTTTTTAGTCTATTTAAAAAATCATTTACAGTCTTATAGGAAATTGCCTTATTTCACCGCCTTTACATTTTTAAAGTTACAATATATGTCCAATCTGTGTGGAGCTGCCGATACAAACATATATTCAGGGCATAAATCACGTAACTTTGAAACGATTGTCGCTTAAACGATACTAAGAAAATTGCGTCGTTAAAACACTGATTTATGCATTTGTGCAATATTTGGTTTTCATGAAGCAAGACAATCTCGACACGATATCGTTCAGACGATTGTCGTCATACGTGATTCATGCCCTGGCTTATAAACCTGTAGTTAAACATTTTTCTATATTTAATTTAAAATAGTATGCACCAACGGATTAAAAGTAGTAAATAATTAATACCTTTTCTACTACTTTAAAATGCGTGACCGGAATAGATCTGCCGAAAAAGTGAGGTTAAGTAACTTACAACACTTTGTTATTATGCCACCATGCTATTGGATTGCGAACTGCAAACTGCGCACCTTGATTATCGCATTTGATAACAGTTGGTTCTTTAAGTAATGCACTAAAATTCATTTCTGACAACAAGCTTCGATGAAATGCTATCTCTTTAGTCCCTTGACACATGGCAACATACTCCGCCTCCATCATACTCAGAGAAACCATATGTTGTTTTTTAGCTTCCCATGCAATTAAACCACCACAAAAAATTAACACATAACCACTCATAGATTTGCGATCAATCGTATCAGAACCCCAATCGGTATCTGTGTAACAAACCAAATTCTGATTATTTTGTTTGGTACAATTTTATAATTCAATTTTCTATCCCTGATAGAATATCAGCTGTAAAACAAGGACCACAAACAAACAGCTGATTGCTCTTTGTTCAATAAACATACCTCCAAGTGAAAATTAAACATACATACATAGCAGGGTTGCAACGAGAATCTGACACAAATTGTTAATTAATTGGCAATTAGTAATTTGAATTTTTGTATGATACATTGGGTAACAATTAAGGCTTAAATTGGTGAAAAGGTTCTTAATTGCCAATTAGATTCCTGCTTGAACATAGACTAAATTACCGTGGCAACCACAAAAATGCAGTTGTCAATAAAGCTACTCAGTTGTCAGCTTTCAGTTGCCAGTTGCCATCTGTAATGCCATTTCAGCCACTGGCCACCCTACTGAAGTTCGGTTGCAATCCGCAATTGACCCATAAGCCTTTTCGATCAGCTGTTTTGGCTGGGCAAAAAAAAAAATTTACGATGAAAAAAACGGCGTAAAGTTTCCAACCGTTGAGCTGAGCGGAACTACTCAAGTATGCGTTGCCAAGATAAAATAGTCAACGGTTAGACAACAGCTACGTCTTATGAACTTTTTTCAACAGTCCGTGGCTTGGCGAATATATCTATGATCTGTTGACGTGGCCTTACTCCGCTATAATAAACTAGCTTTACCCTGCCACGCTTTGCTGTGGCATATTCCTGTTATATGGATGATAAATTATTAACAAAACAAAGCATACGTTTCATATGTGTTTGGTTATGTAATAAGTACTTGTGTGCACACAATATTTGTTGGTTTTCCATTCTCTGCATAGATATCAAGGATATCTGGTTTGCCGACACAGGAACACACAACATCTGAGAAGCAATCCGCATCTAAATCTAAACCATACTTTTCCAATGTTCGACCTGGAGCATTACCCACGCCCACGCAGTAGCCTGTAAATCTTCCGTAAGATCTTTTTCTCGAATACTCCAAGGGCCGCCTCATCGAATGTTGTCATTGGTTGCGTTCATAAGACGTAGCTGTTTAGGTCATCTGCTACGAAACTGCTGGTAACTGTTGAACCAAACAATTACTTCTTAGAAACGGCTTGATGAATATGCTGCCAAATGAACAGCTGATAAATGTAAACAAATGAAAATGCAACAAATAGAGATAGTTGCGCCGATACTATTTAGAATTCAACGCTGAGCGGCCGCCGTGTTGAAAAAATCGTTCAATGTTAAAATGAATTAAACAGTGTAAAATTATATAGCAAACATCTTAAAAACATATATTTAGAAACGTAGTGTTATTATTAAATATTTTAGGTACTTTATCACGTCAGTAATATAAAATATAATAAATTTGTTTGCAACTGCCACCTAAGAAAGCGGCATTAAATTTAATGTAAGCGGCATAAGTCTTTTCGATCAGCTGTTTAGGCTAAGCCCAACGCGTTGAGTTCAGGTAGCGTAAAAATTTTCCGCTGGAAAAAATGGCGGAAAGTTGCCAACTGTTGACGATGATTAGTGCCTTATAGAGTGCGGTTTTTGTACGTCGAGAAAGGACTTTACTCCCGAATTGCCTACTCAGTCCAAAGTAGCACTTGTTGGCAAGAGTGATTATGCGTGGGTTTTCCATGCTGATATTTTTATCGGTGATAACGCTGGTTCCCTAGGAAACAAAATTATCCACTTTCTTGACTGTCAACAGTGACGTGGGTTCCAAGGCGCGAATGCGCTGACTGTTTTTTTTATGACTGGAGATACTTCGTCTTGTCCTCGAGATATCTCAACGAAATTTGGTATGTAGGTTTCCGTTAATCCAAGGTAGGTTGGCATCGAAAATGGGCGAAATCGGACTGTAACCACGCCCACTTCCCATATAACGGTAATTTCCAGAAATACGAAAACTGCGATATTTTAGTAACTACTGAAGATAATTCACTCAATATTAATACATTTTTGGAAAATGGGCGGAGCCACGCCCACTTATGGTTACATATGTATATCTTGGTAACCGCTGCACCAATATCTTCCAAAGTTGGCACAGTTGTTGGCCTTGGTACAGCATACTAAATGGCCGAAAATTTAAAAAAATCGGACAATAACCACGCCCACATCCCATATAACGGTAATTTAGAGAAATACAAAATCTTCGATAAATCAGTAAATATTAAAGCTAATTTATTCAAAATTGATGCTTGCAACAATTCTTTACCATGGAATACGATTATGTTAAAATTTTGGAAAATGGGCGTGGCACCGCCCACTTATGATCACATATATGTATCTCGGTAACCGTTCTACTAATTTGTACCAAGCTCGGTATTTTTATTGTGCTTGCCACATAAAACCAAAACGTTGAAAATTATTGAAATCGGACCAAAATTACGGCCGATTTTCATATAACGGTAAATTTCAGAAGGGCTTGAAACTGCAATATCTCGAAATTTAAGGACACTAATTTACTCAAAATTTATACACCCCGGATTACCATCTAGCGCTAGCTTTCGGAAAGGTGAACAAACATATATTTAATACTTGCGCCGGGTATTTAATGTTCGGCTACACCCGAACTTAGACTTTCTTACTTGTTACTATTAGATAGCTGATAATCCTATTATAAATATTTCCAAATCACCCATATTATACCTCAAACGTATTTTCGATTGTAAGTCTTCTTAAAACTCTCTAGTTTGATACCCACATTGCAATGTTTCATTTACTTAATCAACGGTCCACCTTAATGTTTAATAATATACATATTTGCGCACGCAGGTACACATGTATTTATTAGAAACTGTCATAAAGTTTTCCCGCCAAATTAATTATCTTTTAGCTTCCCGTCCAAACAGTTTTACTGCTTTGAGATTGAACTCAATTCTATTCAAAATAGCGCGGGTACTTATTTTCCCGTATTCAACCAGGAACGACCGTCAGTCACCACACATCGTCCGTATCCGCTTTACATTTGTACATATCCATAAATAAATAATAATAAATCAAACATATTTGACAAAGGACTAAATTTTCGTTGGTTTATTTATTTTATCGCTTTATATTGAAAATACATTGGTGCAACATACTAAGCTTTCGAGTTCAAATTTTCAAAAAGGTGGCAACTCTTCTCAAAAATATTTCCAACAGTCATCCATCTTAAACCTCCTTAATTGAATGCCTATATTTTAGTAAGTCATTTATTTTATCAATTATGCAAATTGAGTAAAATTTTCAAACCGGTGGCAACCCTCCTCAAATATATTTTCGGCCGTAAACCTTC
>NW_023469106.1:0-5555 GCF_013731165.1 Rhagoletis pomonella | reverse complement strand
TATTTATTTTCATATAAGTCATATATGTTCTAAATATGAACCACATCAGACTATAAATGGGGGTTTTACAAATATCTCGACTCCTGCGCCACCTATCGGCAAAATTTTTTTCGGGATTTATTTCTTTTCATATAAGTAATATATGTTATAAATATGAACCAAATCAGACTATAAATGCGGGTTTTACAAATATCTCGACTCCTGCGCCACCTAGCGGATTAAAACATCTTTTAAATTATATTGTCCTCGAGTTCTGAGCTAAGTTTGAAGTTTCAAGTCTGTAGCTCATCGGGAAGTTTGTTAAATATTGACTGCAAAGTTCCAGGACATACATACATACATACATACATACATACAAGTGAAGTTAAATAAAAGCTTGTAAAAAGTAACAATAGGGCTCTTGCTAGTGCCAGTTCCATTCAGTTTTAATTTTCGTTTTTGCGTTTCTAGGGCTCAGGGAAGTAGATTACTGTGACTAATAGTCACCTTTATTTTTTGCATTTTCACGCATTGCGTATTTCATTATTTTCAATGGTATTTGATGCATCACTGTAGCCGCGTCAGTTCCAGCTTTTCACTGCTTTTATGCTTCGCTGTCTCATTGCTGCGTGTTTATGTCTATAGTGAATTTTTTGTATACATAGTACATACATAGGTATTTGCTGTTTCAGTAAATTCATACCACTAATTCCACAAAAACCGTAAGATTTGAGCTAGCATCGAATAAGTAGGATGACTAACGATGTCGCTAGGGGAAATGTTCACACAACTAAAGACAAATAACTTCTATATGTACATACTATGCATATACATGTGAATATGTGCTTGCAATTCCAAAAAATCTTAACGAGCATGTGTTGAAAATCCAAGACGAAATTTTTAATTAAAACAACATGTACCTTCACCACTAGTATAGTGGCATTGCGGCATGCTTATCCTATGTAAATGCTTGTAAAGTTTGCATACATGTATGTATTTTCAATATTACACGCTTTTGTGTGCTTAAGAAGATTAAAGTTAATCATATTATGCGCTCTGGTGATCTTGATTCATGCAAATTTGAAAAAAATAAATAAATTTATTTATTTAGAGATAAAGGGGACGCAGTGGCTTAGTGCCAATTAATTTAAAGCTTTTTATTTCAAGAATAGTGAATGACGACTTTAAAATTTGTAAATCTATTACTTTGAAGGACTTAAACGGATACCACAGGAACAGAAATAACGAGAACGGAGATAAAGTTCTGGTACCTTCGAAAGACGCTGAAAAATACTCATATTATACTTTAAGACGATTCAGCCACAAAAGGTTTTTTTTTACTCCATATCAAGGTTTAGAAGGTAAAGTGTCAAGTGGTCCTCGAAGGTTTCACAACTCTGCACGTTACCCATGATTTCCTAACCGGAAAATTTTACTACCAAAAAAAATTTTACCACTTCTTGCCACCGCGATTCTAGGTACGTTGGTAACGCAGTCAAAATATTCAGCATTTCAGTTATGTAGATTTGTGGAAATTCTGGTATTCCATATTTCACGGGGCAATATTTTTTTCCAGGTGGTAAGAAAATTTACCGGTTACAAGAGTGTGCAAAATGCGAAAAGGATTTAAAAATTAACTGAAACTTTATTTACCGGTTATAAAATTTTTGTTACCAGCGCAGAATAGGACTTTTTAAATAATTATGTCCCAGCAAAAAATCGGTAACGTGTTGCCTTATAATGTCTTAAAATTTGTTCACTTATTTTAGGCATTGCCAGTATGCATAGTAGAATGTTCTATAATATTTTATTAATTTCGCTGCTTTGATTCATTACGGGGAATGCAAAGTAGAATGCTTCACCGTAGTCGGCTGAAAAATAGAATGAATACCAAAAATTTATTTTCTACCGTTACTTTCTGTGGAAAATTCCATAGCATAAAAATCATGTTTTGCTTTGTTTAATTGTTCAATGAAGTGAAGTACATGAGTGATGAAGTACAATTTTAAGTTTAATTAAATATGTATGTATGTATGTACATACCGATTTTTAAGTAAGATCTAAATACCTAAATACATACATATGTATGTATAAAAACTGATTTATAAATATTTCAATTAATTTTAATATTTTAAGACAATAGTGGTATTCACCAAACTGAGCAAGCGGCCTGGCACTCTGGCAAAAGAGCAGATGAGCTCAAACAACGAAGGTTGACAACAGTCGTTGCTTGAGCTGATCTGCTCTTTTGTCAGACCGCCAGGGCTAGGGACACGAATTTCGATACGATACGACACCATATCGATACTTTTGGCATTCGATACCGATATTTTCTACTCGATAGTTTTTAAACGATATTTTTGGAATCGAGTACCAGAACCCTAGTATCGTATCGAATGTCATAAACTCACATTACAAGGATAATGTTATTAACAATTCTTCCCGATATAAATTGGGCTTTTAAGAGCAGAAATGTGTAATATAGTTAGGATTGCATGTGGTGGAATGTGAACCCGCGACCTCGGCGTTTTAAGACAACACCTCAATCTCTACGTGTTGTTACACGATATGTTAGTGTTTGACCGAGATTCTCCTCCAATTTGTCAAGTGCGCCTTAAGCTCTGAATACATTAAAAACGACGAGCTACGGGCCACAGCTTCCAATTTGTTATCTTCATTGTCTAAACGCTTTGTCGATGGCGACATGATTTTTTTGAATGCGTCGGCGACATCATGAATTTTTACGAGTTTGACATAAAAGAAGAGGAAGAACCTTATCTGTCGCTGGAAAAATAGAAATAGATATAATCTGGCCACAACCACAGTCGTCGTGTAGCCCGGTCGGCGCCAAAATAATTATCTACATAAGAGTGCGTGTTAAAATAATTTGACAGCTATCGTCCATAGCTCGTTGTTTTCATTGTGTTCGGGCTATTAATGTTGTGGCACAAAAGGGGTCCCTACAGTTTTATGTCGACTTTGAACGGCGATTTTGTTTCAATGGGAAGCTGTTTTTCATTTTAAGTTTTGAGCACTTCTAATCATTACACCACAGCGGCCTATATACGAGACCTATTTATATTCATATAAATTTTTTGGATTTTGGTATCGATATTTGGAATATCGAGTCTTTTTATTCCGATATTAATGGGTACCCGATATTTTTAAAGCGATACTTTAAATGAGTACCATATCGATACTTTCTGTTCGATATCGTGTCCCTAGCCAGGGCACTTGCTCACTTTGGTGAACACCACTATTCTGTATTTCCTGTATAAGTATGTACTTATCTAGGCATTCTACATTAATATCTCTGTAAGGCATTCTTTGTTCGCTTCTCTGGATTCTGTTTATCTATGCGTTCTCCCTTCGTTCGAAGGTAATGCTGCTGGTAAGGGCTTACGGCCAATGACATGCCCATGTTAAAATAATGCCTTCTTGAAGCGAACGGGTAAGCGGTTCCCATCGGCTAATTCGATTTTATTTTAATTTCTGTGGTAATCGTGTTTTTTGCTGGGGTATTTCTTTATATCTATGTACACTGAGGGAAATAATGCATAGTAAAAATGAATACTTTATATTTGATTATCGTTGAAAAATGTTCGTATTTAAAATTAATATTTTCATACAAAATTTGTTACGCACGTATTTGACTGTTCACATCTGAGTATGTTAATGTAAGTGTACATACGCACCCCAAGCATTCAGAGCGCCGCTCTGAGAGCGGCGACAGCACACACATACATACATAGTACAAATCGCGTGCTGTGGTCATAGTTGCCAACTTGGTGCTTTAAGCACTAGATTTAGTGCTTTTTGAAAATTAAAACGCCAAAAAAAATTATTTAGTGCCTAGTGCCTTTTTTAGTGCTTTTTTCTGAACTAAAATTACTCCGATATAGTTAAGACCTGAAATAATTTTTAAATATTTAAAGCTGTGGCAGCACTGAATTCACAAAAATCTACAAATTTAAGTGCATCTAAATACAACCATGATTGATAAAAAGCTGAACTTGCAAACCCACCTTGTTCAATTCTATTCGCCTTGAAAATGCTAGTAGATATGCGAGTAAGTTAAGTATTTCTGTTTTTCTTTTCTAATTATTTGTAAAATTTGTTTTTTTTGTACCACCTGAGTAAACACATCGTTTCTTGGTGCTGAATCCAAATCTGGCCGCACAATTGCTCTAGCACTAGAATTTTGAGATATCCTAACCTCAAAGTGCCAAAATCACGGTTTTTGACGATATTTGAGGTTATATAATGAAAACATAATTTTTTTTTGCTCATTTCTACTTAGGGCATGATTTTCATTTGTTGGGATTCGATTTTTCTTTCTTGAGATATATCAGTTTTAATGTGCAGTACTTCGGTATTACGTCGTAAGCATGAGTTATTATAGCATTTGGCTTTTCAATCGTTATAAGCGAAAAAATTTTGTTTATTGATTTATGTATGCATTCTTGTAAATATTGTTAATTTTTTGTTTTTGTTAAATGCATACAAACTGTTATGAAAAAATCATCCATTGATTCAAAACCATTTGGTGCTTTTAGTGTGGTAAAACGCTTTTTTCCAAGTTTTTGGTGCTTTTTGAAAATCAAAAGTTGGCAACACTGGCTGTGGTGTTGATGGATATTCAACATTTGAAAGCAAATTTATATGTCTGGGTGTAGCTGAGTGCGCAAAGATGCTTGCCACAAGTTGTTGATATCCGGAGATGGTCGGGTTCGAATTCCACTGCAGGCAACATGCAAATTAAATTTTTTTTTTAGTTTTTGTCTTGATTATTCACTCCGCGGATGCTTTTTCAGTATGAACGCGTTCATTTTAATATGCGCGTAATGGAATTGAATATTTACCAATATACAGTACTTTCGTTGACGTTTATAGTAAGATCAATTACGTTTCTATTTGATTTTAATATTTTTTTCCCTGAGTGTATATTCGTGCTAGCCAACCCCGGCGTATATAGGCCACTCACACATATTCGTGCAACTTCTTACATACAGGGTGTCCCAGAAGTAACGTGCCAAACTTTAGGGCAAGGTAGGTGGGGGGGTGAGCTCACTGATAAACAAAAAATTTTCAGGTAAAAGTGTCACCGTTTTTGAAATATTTACATTTTTTCGAATTTAAAAAAAATCGTGCCTTTTCATGTGTTTTCTTTAACTGCAACTACAAACCGGGCAATACTTAGTAAATTTTTTATGTAAAATACTTCCAGATAGTTGCCTCTCCATACTCAAATGCAATGTAGTTAAAATAAATTAAGGAACCATCATAAAATTAGGACTATTTCTGGATTTTTAACTTTTTGATATTTTCTTCCCCAAATTTGACTATCTCGGGTGAAAAAAAATGTACTGAGCTATAACTTTACATTACATAAAAAAATTGCTCATTTAATAAAGATTTCAGAAAGGTGCCACACTTACTGTTTTGAATAGAAAAAAAAAAGTTATAGCCGCTTTTGTGGGTAAAGGACTGAGACACGCTAGAATGTATTTAATAGATTTAAATTGAATTTGCTCTTGTTACCGTCAAATGACATGCTAAATAGTACAAAGGTACAT
>NW_023469105.1:0-5556 GCF_013731165.1 Rhagoletis pomonella | reverse complement strand
AAAAAAATGTTTTCTGGCAGTGGGCTTCGAACCCATGACCTCGCGGCTTGCTAAATCCGTAATATTGCCGCGGACACAGGGTGAACTAATTAAAGTACTCCTACTTCGTTATATAGCTGGGTAATTTTTTTCTTTTCATATGGATAGCTCTGTCCTCTCTCATCTTAACGAAAATCTGTTTCTAAGATGTCTATGATCGACAAAACATTAAAATGTGTTTTTAACTTTATGCTGAGTTTTCTAACTTGTCTTCTGATGGACAATGTAGGAAGCTGTGATATGAATCGATTTATACATACATATATCAAAATATGCAATAGCAGAGAGCAAAACGATTTGCAGGAATAGACTTGAGTAGAGATGGCAAAAAAATAAAATAATCGAGTAACTAATCATATGATTAATCACAAGCCAAAAAAATTAATCGCAATTATTGATAAATAATCGATTAATCGAATTTTTCAAGGCACTTTTTCACAGTGAGTATTCACAAAAACACCTTTCCATTAAAAATTTTAATTCTCTTGTCAATTAGCTTCAAATAAAATAAAACGAGTATTTTTAACGGCGATAATTACTTATTATTTAACCAAGTTTTCAGAAACAAAAGTTTTGATAAGCGTTTTGTGGTTAAGCGGCTACGCGTCTCGGTGGCTGTAGCACCAGCGATTGAAAAAAGGTGATCAGCAGACACCGAGGTACCAACTAATTACAGTATTTTTTCTAAAGTCCGTAAAGTTTTGGGTAAACCGTTTTTATTTCCTCCCAAGCGTCGGTGATATTCCGCTTTGGTTTTTGGACTTTACAATTTAAATTAAAACTAATTTATTCTTGTGATTAAATACGAGATTTATGAGGGGCCCGAAGATCGAACTCATTTTCCCGTTTCCATAAGCTCATTTCATTTCGGAAGAACTTGATTACTGAGACCAATGCGAACGGATCTTTAAAATTAATTTTTTTGAACCTCGGGCAATACAATTCGAAGGATTTAAATTATATTTTTTTTTGGCAGGAAAGCCTTACAAAAAAAAGCTCCCTCGCCAACTTTCATGGCGAAAAGCTCTTGAGCATATTCTAAATGGGAATGGTCCAATAGTCGCAATGGCCGAGCGAGCAAAGCACTGGCTTGCCCTTTGCACAAAGCAAACATTTTTCCAATCTTCGAAAAATTCTTGATACTCAAGGTTTTACTAAAAGTTGAATAAAGTTTGTATTCAAATTCATATCCAAGTTTTACTCAAGTGGAGAACTCAGATTATTTTGAATACAAAAAATGGGCCCTTTTGTTAGAGAAGGTAGATATTGGTTCTGCAATTGAGGTACACTTTAAAATCAACATTGGATCTCCAATCCAAATGTTAAGTATCATAAAATAATGTCAGGAGCAGATAAGTAATAACAAAAGAAACTGAAAGAAGTCTGACGAGGAAATGTGGTGATTTTCGAAATAGCTATCACTTCTACCATTTTTTGAAAATTATTGTTGCTTTTCCACAATAAGTATTTCATTAAAAAAACGGCCTCAAGCTCAATAAAAATTGTTTAATATAATTGTTATAGGGCCATAAAATAACAAAAACAAATATTATTTTTCTTTTTTTTCATTTAATTTTTGGAATAAAATTTTTTAAACGCTCCCGTTGACAATTTATCAAGATTACAACTTTTTATTTTTGGGCAGGAATCCGAATTATTAATAAATAAAATATAATTTTGAGAAATTATACAAATTTTTAATTTATCAAGTGCACAGAATCGGGCCGTTAATTTTATCCAACAAATTACTTACTTATTGCTAATTACTCCATAAAATTAATATTACTATTATTATTAGTAAATTATGCCTAGAGCGTCAGTATTACTTAAGCGAATAACTTCTGCATTTCCTTCCCAGAAGCCCAACACAACATTTACTCCCTACCATTCTAATGCAACACAACATAATCCCGCAACCCAGGCCGCATTACAAATTAATCAAATCAAATAAAAAATGCAACAGTGCAAATGCCAAGTACCGGCAAGTGAAACACAAATACGTACAAAGAGATGATGCGCCTAAAAGGCAAAACAGGGGGCGCTGCATGAGGAAATGCCGCATAAAACTTCCTCATTGGTTGCAACTTCTGCTCTGCTCAGAAAGCATGCTCTATGGAAAGACGTGGCATAGACGGCAACTGACAGCACAAAATGCTGTCAACACTTAACCGTATAACCGCAAGGCGCACAGAAGAGGAAGCAGAGGTTTGATTGACATGGATAGGTGAAGTTGAAAAAGGGTTAAAATGTTGTTGACTGAATGTTGCGGCAATTCAAAGTGCGGTCAATGGAGTTGAAGTTGTGATTGAGTGGGAAGCGAAAGGCAGAGAATTTGCGGTGACTAAAAATAAGTGAGCAGAAGAAATTTATTTCGACAAATATATGTTGATACACTACATATATGTATATGTATATTTAAAAGAATAAGAATACAATTTCTAAAAAAAATTAAAGAGTATTCTTTGAAGTGCATGCCCTTTGTCCAGTAATTGATATACGTGTTTTGAGTCATTTCAGCTTACTTGAATAATTCTACAGTTCTTTTGGAAAGGTTAAAACGGGTTTTCGATCTTATTAGTGCATGTAACTTTGTCAGGGTTTGATCAAGTAGCAGATTTGACCACCTGCTATTTTTATTATATGAAGAACCGAGAAGCCCCCCTCATTATAACAGGGTTTTCCAGTGCCTATTAATGGTTCCTATCTAATTATAATTATTACTAAATACTATACTTACTACTATTAGTAAAGAAATTCTTGTATGAACATTCCTCAACATTTTCTCAATCCGCTGCCAACTCAACCTCTTGACGCAACTAACTATAAATGTGCAACCCTAATGAGTGGCTATAAAGTTGCAAAACTACCAGCAATAAAATGGTGTTGTAATAAATGATCCTCAAAGTCGTAAAAGTCAAAGCTCATTTCTTATTGACACTGATTAGAGTGAGATGGCTCATTGTGTCTGCGACAGGTGTGACAAGTGATAAAGTAAATTTGCATAAACAGAGTGAACAACAAAGAAGGCAAGCTAATTTTATTGATGACCACTTAAACGTCAGGTGTCACCTTAAAATTTGTATTAAAAAAAAAATAAAATTCAGCAGTTTATGAACATTCTACGAGTAAGTATAACAACGGAAGCAAAAAATGTTTAGGTAAAATAAGGAAAACATAAGGCCAAAGTGCCACCTGCCTGTATTCGATGCATATTAACCTTTTATAGGCCATGTAGAACATTGAGTTTTCGGAACTAAGTAGTTCTCAAATAATTTGGGTTGCGCAATAAAATGATTTCCCACAATTTACTTACTTTTTTCTCTACTTAATTTTCGAAACCAAACCAAACTTAATCGGTAAGCTAGATTAGTTCAGTCTGGTAGCTGATCCGTTAGGTCTGACATAGACCATTAGTTAGTCCCTAGTGTTGCCACAAAAAAAGGGGGATGCGGAATTCAGTCTTTTGGCCTGCAATTTCTTTCAGTGTAGACAAGAATGCAGAGCCATTGTAGCTGATACGTGATTTTGCGAAAGCTTGACAATGACACGGGAGATGTCTGGAGGGCTATTCTGAATGCTATCGAAGATTGTGTAACTAAAAATTTTAAGAATTTTTGAAAATATTACATACATAGTTAGTAGTTTAAGTAATGTAAAAACCAGGGACAGGCAAAAATCATCAAATATAAAGTTTTTTTATTTTTATCAAAATCACAATTTTTTAGTTTTTCGATAAAGAATACTTTATAAATTTGTATTGTCTTATTTTTTCTGTAAAATTTAATAGTTATTTCTTAATTTATATTTGTAATCAAAAATAATATTTATTTAGTATTTAATTTTTTTTAAATCATTTTTACCGTTATGCAGGCTATGGTTTTATTGCCGTTTTTAATCTTTTATGATCTAAAAAATTAAATCTAAAAATAACTATTATAACTAGAGTTGGGTAGTATCGATACCAAAAGTACTCAGAACTCGATTCTCAAATGGGTCGACAGTACCTGATTTTTAAAGTGTTTCGATACTGGAGTACTCACTAGTCACAAAGAACCCGAAAGTACTCCGAACTTAAAAGAACTCGAAAATGCTTATTACTCAAAAATACTATTATCCAATCATCACTTTGATACATGTACTCAGGATCGATTCAAAGTCTTAGTTATACTATCATTTATCGGTATTCAGAAATGATTGCACTCAACTTCAGTTTCAATAATTTTCAAGTACAATATTTGTACCCAGTACAGCCATTCAATCGACGTAATTTGGGATTATGGACAAATCCTTAGCTGAAACAGACGACAACGTTGATGGATGAGCCGCTACAACAACAACAACAAAAGGTGATTCTAACTTACTGGCTTGCTAAAAGTCTACAAAATATTTTCATACCGAACAAAATGTATAAGCCTAAAGAAATGGTAAGTGTTGTGGTTGTATCTTGATCTATTTACTTTGACGCATGACGCTATTTTAAAAGTGGCCTGGGAATGGATTACTCATTAGTTTACTCAAATTTACTCGTTAGTTTACTCAAATTACTGTGACCCAATGTTAACAGTCCATTTGCTTTAAAGCTCAAGGCCGATTTTTGTATAGCTTGGATGAAGATTTGGAATTCGACCTGGAGTTGCCGTGGGAGTTGTGCGCATCGTTCCTGTCCCGCTAGCCTTTGCACATCCACCAGCTTTTTGACGCAAATCTTTTTTGCACCGCCGACTACCATAACAGGATACCACAAAGAATTTTTTGTATGACTGAAAGCATTGCCGACGCGCGCTTCAATGGTAGAGTCTCCATGTCTAAACGAGCCTTTTACCGAAGTCGAATGAGTCATTGGAGGCCTTCTTAACCCTATCTTGCACAACCAACCTCTGCGTCAATTTTCTGCCCATAATAACTTCTAAACATTTAGCTAATGGCTTAGGAGTTAGCCTACTTCATAATTTCTTGCATACGTGCAGACCAGGATTTACTTCAAGCTGCACCTTGTTCAGTTTTGATTGTTATTCAATGTCCTCTCGAGACTTTCCCTCATTGAGTTTAGACACCCACCGGAGTTGATAATGGATAGATATTCGGCGCTCGTGGGCAGATCGTGAGCAGGTTCTCAAAGGGTGATGATACTGTGGTAATGTACAGAAAGTCATAACGCCGCGAGCGCGACTGCTTTCCTTCCAGTCATGAAGCTAGACATATTTTTGTATCCTCCCATTTGTGTTTGCTCACTATTGTAAAATAACTTAAGAAATAAAAAATCAAGTTTCGAAAGGGTTAAAGAAATTCAACGATGCACTATCCGCAGGCATGCAGTTGCTTTAGTGCTGTTATCTTTAATTCATGCAGCAGCAGCAGACATGCTTCTGGAATTTATTCAGCTCATGTTTTACATGTAATGTAAAATATTTGCGGCAGCTTGTTTCTTGCAAATGTATAGTTAGGTGTGCAGATATGCCTGTTCGCTTGCATACCTCAATTTTATATACACCATTTTAATTGAGGATTACAATTTTT
>NW_023469104.1:0-5556 GCF_013731165.1 Rhagoletis pomonella | reverse complement strand
TGTGGCGAATACTGCGGCAACACAAAGCGAACAAGGAGAAATAGGCAGAATGTTCGAAGAATGACGTAGAATGTTCTACAAAGAGAAACGTCAAGTTGGATGAACACTGCGAACAGCGAGAGAAAGAGAATGAGCGATAAACTTCAGAATGTTCTAGAGTTGCCATAAGTGCCAGCGCAGGTATATAAGGGCGCCGCCAACGCGAAGGTGGGACAGTTACAAGTCAGCAAGCTACAAGCAAAGTGAGCGGAGAATTGAGTTGCGAATAAGCAAGCTATAAGTTTAATTGTGTTAACAAGTAGTAAAGCGTTGTTATTGCTTTAACAAGTATTGTAAAGTGTTTTTACTGTATTAGCAAGTATTGTAAATTGTTTGTTGTACAATAAAGTTAATTGTACTACAATTTGGTCATCGTTAGCATTTATTTAACAATCCAGCGATACGAGCTCGAGTATATTTGGGTAATCCCTCAAGGTTTCGAGGATAATCGTAACAATTGGTGTCAGAAGTGGGATTGTTAAATAAATCCCGAAGGATAAACTACTGAAAATGGCAAAAATTCAGGATCTAAAGATTGAGGAACTCAAGCAGGAGTTGGAGAAACGAAATTTAGCAACCTCCGGAAGAAAAGTGGAGTTGCTATCACGGTTGCGAGAGGCTATGGAAAAGGAAGGCATCGACGTTGACAAACACGACTTCCATCGTGAGGACGACGAGGCATCCTTGAAGGACAAAGACAAGGAAGAGGTTGCTGGTTCATCGAATGATGTGGAACAGACATCAGCGAAGCTTGAAGAGCAGGGAAAGGCTCCTTGTGCGTCAAAGGCTATAGACATGAACATGTTATTGGGTGCCATATCACAGATTTCATCCCAGCTGCAAGTGCAGGAAACACGCATGTCCTCGCAGCTGGAAGCACAGAAAACGTACATGTCATCGCAGCTAGATGAAAAGATTACTCAGCTACAAGAGAATTTATTTAAAGATAACGCGGAACTCAGAGAGAGACAGGATAAAATCGAGGAACGACAAGATAAAATCGAAGAGCTAATTCAGGAGAAAGTCGAGGCTAAGGTAGAAGAGTTGGAAGGTCGCCTTCGAGATATGCAGTTGAATCGCCCACCTTCTTCGAACAGCGCGCCCAAGGTAAAGACTCCATCCTTTGACGGCACGATTCCTTTCCAAGTCTTTAAGCTCCAGTTTGAGAAGACAGCTACAGCAAATCACTGGAGCATGGAGGATAAATCCGCTGCGCTGTTCGTTGCATTAAAAGGACCTGCAGCGGAAATCTTGCAGACTATTCCTGATTGTGAAAGGAACAGTTACGATGCGTTAATGGGTGCAGTGGAAAGACGTTATGGTAGCGAGCACAGGAGACAGATTTACCAGATGGAGCTGGAAAATCGCTGCCAGAAATCCAATGAGACTCTACAGGAATTCGCCTCCGAGGTTGAAAGGTTGGCTCATTTGGCAATTGGAGATGCATCTGGTGAGCACCTCGAAAGAGTAAAAATCCAGAGGTTCATCAACGGAATGCGGGACGTGTATACCAAGCGCGAGACGTATGCAAATCCAAAGCCAACATTTGCTGAAACGGTCTCGTATGCTCAGACACGTGAAACGGCAGCGCTCCTAAGTAGACCAGCCTACAAAGCCCATCGAGTAGAAGTGGAAACACCTGACGTGATGAACGAGATCCTGAAAACACTCAAGTCGATGGCAGGGAAGAATACTCCTGGTACAACCGAGAGGAAGGATGGTGCTAGAAAATGTTTTAGCTGCGGAAAACCAGGCCACTTCGCACGCGAATGTAAGACGGGTTCCAACAGGTCAAACAGTTCAGCAGTACGTAAACGCAGGACTGAGGATGACGAGCCCAACTCCGACCAGTCGTTAAACTAAAACGAGCCAGCAGCAAGGGGCGCACGCTGGCTCCCGCAATTAAATGCCCCATAATCTCTGTCTCGCGAATTGGCAGAAAGGCGAGCAACGTTACTGTTGGTGGATATGTGGACGGACATGAGCGAGTACTAACTGTGGATACGGGCGCATCACATTCCATCATTCGATCTGATTTGGTCACTAAAGATGTAAGGCCATTACCTGGAGCAAGGTTGAGGACAGCAACTGGTGAGGACACCCAAGTTGTAGGAGAGGTAACATGCAAAGTCGCAATAGGGAATGTGACAGTGTTACACAAGTTCATAGTCGCGGCGATTATGGATGAAGTCATCATTGGATTAGACTTTTTATTTGGTCAAGGTATGAAGATCGACATGAAGAGCAGGATCATGACGTACGACAACATGGAAGTGCCCCTTAGGTTTGGGTATGATGGTCCGTACAGCAGCAAGCGAGTGATCCTAGAGGAAAGCGAGCAGATTCCACCGAAGTCAGAAGCAGTTGTGTGGGCAAAGATTGATGGAGATTGTGGGACAAACAAATTGTGGGTTGTTGAAGCGACACAAGATTCTACACCGGACGTACTTATTGGTAAAACCCTGGCTAAGACGCAAAAGGATGGACGCATCCCAGTTCGAGTGCTCAATGAGTTCAAATCACCAGTCAAACTCCGAAGAGGAACTGTACTGGGGCAATGTCGAGAGGTAGAGGCAATCTTCAACTGCGAAAAGTTATCTGAAAGCGATTCCATTGGCGAGAATGACATTGAGGAAGACATCAATGCATGGACGGAAGGGTTGGAAGAAAAATACCAGCACAAGGCTAAGGAACTTCTGCGAAGATACTGCAACATATTCGACAAGGATGGCGACAAACCAGGCAGGACTAACGTTGTGAAACATCGCATTGATACTGGCGATGCAAGGCCAATCCGTCAAGCTCCTCGGCGTGTTCCACTTGCCAAACGTGAAACTGTTAGCCAAATAATAAAAGAAATGAGTGAGAGTGGTGTGATTGAACCATCAGCGAGTCCATGGAGTTCGCCGGTAGTACTTGTGAAGAAGAAGGATGGTCAAATGCGGTTCTGCGTAGACTACCGGAAACTAAACGATGTGACGAAAAAGGACAGCTATCCTCTTCCCAGGATCGATGACACTCTGGACTCGTTGACTGGAACAAAGTGGTTCTCAACACTCGACCTTAAGAGCGGTTATTGGCAGGTGGAGGTAAGTGACGAGGACAAGGAGAAGACAGCTTTCAGCGTTGGAGACGGTCTGTGGCAATTCACGGTGATGCCCTTTGGATTATGCAACGCTCCTGCCACTTTTGAACGACTTATGGACCATGTGCTCAAAGGACTGCATTGGAAAACATGTTTGGTGTATCTAGACGACATTATCGTATTGGGTAAAAGCTTTGAGGAACACCTGAACAATTTGGAAGAAGTTTTCCAGAGGATAGCTGGCGCTGGTCTGAAGCTAAGTCCTAAAAAATGCTCACTGTTCAGGAAGGAGGTGAACTACTTAGGGCACAAGGTGACAACGGAGGGCATCTGTACTGCGAAGGAAAAGATAGAAGCAGTAAAGGATTGGCCAAGACCTAGGAGCCTGCACGAACTACGAAGTTTTCTTGGGCTATGCACCTACTACCGCCGATTTGTTCCGAATTTCGCCAGCGTTGCTAATAGCCTCCACGAGCTCACTAGGAAAAATAGAGCCTTCGAGTGGAACAAGGAGCAGGAGGAGGCTTTCCAGACTCTGAAGGAACGACTATGTACTGCACCTATGCTAGCGTATCCCGTTCCAGGTGCAACGTTTATTTTGGATACGGATGCTAGTGGTTATGCCATAGGAGGCGTACTGTCGCAGGTAATTGATGGGCAGGAGAAGGTAGTTGCCTACTATAGCCGGTCGATTGGAAAACCAGAGAGGAACTACTGCGTAACTCGGAGAGAACTACTAGCGTTGGTGGACTGCGTCAAACATTTCCACAAGTACCTCTATGGGCAACGCTTCCGAGTTCGAACGGACCATGCAGCGCTGAAGTGGCTACTACAGTTTAAGAATCCAGAAGGACAGCTAGCTCGGTGGATTGAGAGACTGCAAAGTTATGACTTCGCTATTGAGCACCGCAAGGGAAGTGTCCACGGTAATGCTGATGCCATGTCCCGCCGACCATGTAGCCTGGAATGTAAACACTGCTTAAAAGCTGAGGGAAAAGAGGACATTATAGACGTCCGTCTAACGACAATAACACCAGCGGAAGAGTGGAAGGAAAAACAGCTACGGAAGTGTCAGCAGGAAGATCCAGATCTGGAGCTTTTGATGCATGGACTGGAGGTAGACAGGAGGCCAACTAAGGAGCAAATGGCAGCGGAAAGCCCCATCGCAAAGGCGTACTGGGCACAATGGAACAGCTTAAAATTAATATCTGGCTGTTTGCATAGGGTATGGGAAAGCGAAGATGGCCAGTGCTCCCGCAACCTGATAGTAGTTCCAAGGGTAAGAATTCCGGATGTACTCAAGGAATTCCACAATGGTCCTAGTGGAGGGCACCTGGGAATCACGAAGACCCTGGAGAAGGTTAAGCAGAGGTTCTATTGGGTTGGTTGTCGGCAATCGGTCGCAGAGTGGATTGCTAACTGCGCGGAGTGTATTGCAGCTAAGGGGCCGAAATCCAGAAGTCATGGCCAGATGAAGCAATATAACTCAGGTGCACCTTTCGAGCGGATTGCCATGGATGTAGCCGGTCCATTTCCTATGAGCGCACAGGGAAACAAATACGTCCTTGTGGTTATGGACTACTTTAGCAAATGGCCAGAGGTATACCCGATTCCAAACCAGGAAGCTAAAACAGTAGCGGAGGTATTCACCTACAATTGGGTTGCGAGATACGGTGTACCTATAGAGCTGCACTCTGACCAGGGAAGAAATTTTGAGTCGGCAGTGTTCCAAGAGATGTGCCAGATACTGGGTATCCGGAAAACTCGAACGACGGCTCTTCATCTCCAATCAGACGGCATGGTGGAACGGTTCAACCGAACCCTGGAAGAGCATTTGCGGAAGGTCGTGGACAAGAATCAAAAAGATTGGGATGTCCGGATACCCTTGTTCCTGATGGGATACCGGTCAGCAGTGCATGAAACAACGGGTAAAACTCCGGCAAAGGTAATATTCGGCAGTGAGCTCCGTTTGCCTAGTGATCTGAAGTTTGGGGTGACTGGTGATGCTAGAAGGATTGGAAAAGAGACGTCAAACATCCTGGAAGAGGAGCTGAGAGAGATACATGCTCTTGTGAGACAGCGCACACAAATTATGAGTGACAAGATGAAAGCCAGGTATGATAAGGCGATGAATTCCGAGGGTTTCCAGGAAGGAGATTTGGTGTTGCTGTACAATCCACAACGAAAGAAAGGTTTGTCCCCAAAACTACAATGCAACTGGGAAGGTCCGTATAAGGTCGTAAAACGGCTAAATGACGTAGTGTATCGGATCCAGACCGTTGGGAGACCAAGAAACAGGATGAAGGTGGTCCACTTGGAAAGGCTTGCAGCGTTTGGAACCGCAAGTGTGTCTGATCGGGACGATCAGACTTAGGTGGAGGGCAGTGTGGCGAATACTGCGGCAACACAAAGCGAACAAGGAGAAATAGGCA
>NW_023469103.1:0-5556 GCF_013731165.1 Rhagoletis pomonella | reverse complement strand
CTGCAAAAGTTAGTAAGAAAGTAAATACTATACAATAATATTGAACATTCTCCGGCAGCAAAAACGAAGTTTTTAAGGTTCATCATGTCAGCGAGAAACAAGCTGGCTAAGTTACAAAACATCGGCCGTGGTGCCAGTGTTATCATTGATGGGCAGCAAACAAATTTTAGAAATCGGCCGCTTCACAAGTTTGCCATTACAGAAAAGCGTAACGACCCTTACTAGACCATCTGCACCGGGATGTATCTCATGCACTCTCGCCAACGGCCAATAGCCAGGAGCGCTACGCTCATGTTGCAGCAAAACGATGTCGTTGACGCGAAGATTTTTTTGAACTTGTGTCCACTTGGTGCGAGTTTGTAGAGTGTGAAGTATTCGTTAGCCCATCGATGCCAGAAATGTTGCTTTAGGCGCTCAACTAGTTTCCAGCGGGTCAGGTGGTCGATATTAGAGTCAAGCAGGCTCTCCTCTGAGACGCAAGTTGTGGGTTCACCTACAAGAAAGTGTGCAGGTGTCAACGCTTGATGATCAGTGGGATATGCTGACAATGGGCAGAGTGGCCGAGAATTCAAGCAACTTTCAATTTGTGCAAGAAGCGTGCTAAGTTCTTCAAAAGTAAGCACCCGATCTCGCATTATTCGTCTTAGATGATGTTTAGTCGACTTAACCGCCGCTTCCCATAAGCCTCCGAAATTTGGTGAAGCGGGCGGAATGAAGTGCCATGTCGTACCTTCATTTGCAAGTGCGGCAGCAAGATGTTCGGGGAGCGAAGCCTTTTGCTGCTGAAAGGAAATCTTTAGCTCTTTGTTAGCCCCTACGAACGTAGTACCGCAATCAGAGTATAAATCGCTGCATCGACCCCTCCTTGATATAAAGCGACGAAATGCGGCGATAAAGGCGTCAGTATTTAAGCTTGAAACTACTTCAAGGTGTATGGCCTTCGTGCACATGCAAATGAACAGGCAGATATAGCCCTTTGTGGTTGCCGCTTTGCGAAGTAGTGAAAGCTTTAGTGTTATGGGACCAGCGTAGTCGAGTCCACTGTGCTGAAACGGTTTAGTTGGTTGAAGACGAACTGCAGGTAAATTTCCCATTTGCTGCTGATGCACCTTCGCTGTGTATTTGAAACAGATTACGCATTTACGGAGCACGGATTTTGCTAAGCTGCGCGCTGATAGAATCCAGTAACGTTGAGAGACAAACGAAAGCATCTGCTGAACGCCGCCATGTAGAGTTTGGTGATGAGCGTCTGTGAATATTAGAAACGATAAAAACGATTGTTTTGATAATAACACTGGATGTTTGACGTCAAATGTAATTTTCGCCTTCGAAATTCTACCTCCGACCCTTAGCAAGTTATCACCATCCAGAAAAGGAGCTAATTGAAGAATTTTACTCTTTTTGTTAAGAGCTTGCTTATTTTCCAAACAGTGTATCTCTTGGGTAAAGTCAATGCGCTGTACCTGCTTGATTATTATAGCGAGTGCGTGTTTAATCTCGCGTGATTTTAGAAAGCCCGTCTCACATAAATTGTTCTCTATTTTGTGTTGCTGCAGCGCTGCTCTTAAGTTATAATAAAAGCGTAGAATATACGCGGTGACGCGCACAAGCCGAGAGAGCGAAGAGAATTTACAAATAAAATCGGGGTCTTCCATAGAGTTTTCAGCTAACGTAGTTACGTGAGAAGCGATATATGATTTTCGCTCTTCTAAGCAAGTTTCGAAAGTTAAGTTCTCGTGTGGCCAGTTCGATATTGGCCCAGTAAGCCAAGTCGGCCCAAGCCACCACAAAGTATGTGCCTTAAGCTCTTTTGGAGTCAGACCGCGTGTTAAGCAGTCCGCTGGATTCTCGCTTGTACGCACGTGCCTCCACTGACTTACATCAGATATGCGCTGAATCTCAGCTACGCGATTGGCGATGTACACGGACCAGCGCGTGGAATGGCATCGTATCCAACTCAAAACCACTGTGCTGTCGGTCCAATAGAAAACAGGTGCATCCGCGTGGAAGTAGGTTTTCACTTTCGCCATGAGTTTACCCAGTAACGCCGCCGCACATAATTCCAGTCTCGGAATTGACACAGTTTTGAGCGGTGTTACCTTAGTTTTTGACTGAATAAGTGATGCGGAAATAGTTGAGTTGTTATAGACTACCGCATATACAACTGCCCCATAGGCAGCCTGTGAGGCGTCACTGAAACCATGCAACTCAATTTTGTTAAATTTGTTGCATCCAAACCACCTTGGAATCTTTATGCTTTCGAGTTCATGCAGAGAATCTCGATACTGCAACCATTCAGCATTTAATTTAGTTGGAAGTGGGTCATTCCAATCTAGTCCCTCCATCCATAACCTTTGGAACATGATTTTAGCGATAATTGTGGTAGGCGCCAGCCAACCAAGTGGGTCGAATAATTTGGCCGCATCAGAGAGCATACTCCTCTTAGTTATTGCGGAAGCAAAACTAAAGTTGATTTTGAAAGAGAATTCATCTTCGTTCGTGTCCCAAAAAAGACCAAGGGCTTTTACGAGGTTCTCTGCCTTAAGTTCAATCCAATTGGCGTTCTCTTTATTGTCAGGTGGAATTGTTTGTAGCAACACGGCAGAATTTGAGTTCCACTTTCTAAGATTAAATCCGCCACTAGATGACAGCCTGCTGAGTTGTTGTTGTAGCTCGATTGCTTCCGCGTTCGTGTCTGCACCTGATATAATATCGTCAACGTAGGTATCATTTAAGTACACTTGGCTTGCGAGAGGATAATTTGTTTGCTCATCAGTGGCTAGTTGGCGTAGAACACGAATCGCTAAATACGGAGCAGAAGTTGTCCCATAAGTGACAGTGCAAAGTTTATATATTTTAATTCGCTTTGTAGAATCCTCTCGCCAGAGAATGTACTGATAATTTTGATGTTCCTTACAAACGTTGATTTGCCTAAACATTTTTTCTAAATCGGCTGTAAAAGCTATTTTGTGACTTCTCCATCGAGAAATAATACTTGACAAATCACTTTGCAATGCCGGCCCTGCAGCAAGTTCATCATTGAGAGAAGGTTGAGGGGGACAACGATTCCCACCGTCGAATACAACGCGCAATTTGGTGGTGCTGCTGCATTGCCGTAAGACACCATGATGGCAAAAGAAATATGAATTTTCTTGCAGATCTTCTGGATAAAAGCCGACTTCTTGCATGTGACCTAAGCTTAGATATTCTGCCATAAAATCTTTGTAAAGCTTTGCAAAGTTAGGTTGATTTTTGAATCGCATTTCTAGCTGCTTAAGTCTTTTAACAGCGTTAAAGTCGGTGCCACTAAATGCTGGGAGCTTACCCTGTGCAAATAGGGTTTTAAAAGGTAAGTGAACCGTATACCGGCCGCATTTATCCCGCTTGTAGGTTTGCAAAAAGTGGTTTTCGCAGGCTGTCTCTTCGGAAGAGAGCTGGCGCTCTTCGTGCAGTTCCTCCTGTTCCCAAAATAAACGAAGCTGATCATCTAGAGTACATAAATTTGTATGCAAAATTTGTTGTGAAGGAGTTGTAGTAGATGGACCAGAAATCATCCATCCAAAATGAGTTTCTTGTAGGAAAATGCCACGTTCGTACTTTTTCATGCCAGAGAGTAAGATATCGCCATATACATCTCCGCCTAAAACTAGGTCGATATTGACGGGCAAAGCAAAGGTTGGATCAGCAAGAAAAATGCCGGATAAATTTGGCATACCGCGCAAGTGATAAGGCGATGGTTTGTATGATGTCAATTTCGGCAAAATAAACGCGGTGCAGTCCATTTTAAAGTCTTTTTCATATTGTGAGCGCAAGCATAGAGTTAGAGACCTTTTAGCAATTAAAGCATTTGCTCCACCAATGCCAGCTACAATAACATTGGTATTTCGTTTTGGCAAGTTGAGCAACTGAGCGGCGTCCTCTGTTATGAATGAGGCTTGAGCGCCTTGATCAACGAGTGCTTTCAAGTGAAATTGTCGCTCAGGTGTTTCAATAATCACCCGTACAGTAGCGAGTAAGACTTGAGCGTTAGTAGTCGCAGAGTGCACTTCTGCATTCATAATTTGAGCAGTAGTTGTGAGATTTGCAGAAAGTTTGTGTTCGTCATTTTTATTGTTGCGAAGAGCGAATGCATTGTGAATAACAGTGTGGTGCGGCTGCTTACAGGCCTGGCAGCGGGAATTTCTTTCGCACTCACTGTATGTATGACCCTTACCTAAACAGTTTAGGCATAGCCTATGTTGTAGGACAAAGCTCTGCTTTTCAGCAGCAGGTAGTGCAGAAAATTTAAAACATTTGTACAAGAGATGTTGTTTTTGACAACAGGGACAGCTATAATTTGACGATGCTGAACTGGCGGTAGTAGTAGCTGCATTAGCATGTAATTGTCTGCGAGCAGGTTTGTGTTGTTTTTGTTTGTCGCTGTACGAGCGGTTCACAACCTTTTTTGATGTGTCCTCTTCTTCGATAAATTCAAGCGCTCGATAAGTAGTTTCGAGAAACTTAAGGAAAGTTTGTACTGGAGGAATTTCACTGCGACCATTTAGAGATTGCTCCCATTCTTTTCTAATTTGTCTGTCAAGCTTTTGAGTGAGCAAGAAAATTAGCATGGGATCCCAACTAGAGGTGTCTATTTCTAAAGTTTTCAGTAGAGCAAGGCTGTTGCGAGTGAGGTCGAGCAGCAGTTTTACGCTTTGTAAACCACCATCGGTATTTTGTGCATTGACGAGCCTTTTTAAAATTTGATCCACTAGTTTTCTTTTGTTGTGAAACCTACTTACCAAGGCAGCCCAGGCAGTTTCATAGCTGGCATCCGTAGCTGGAAATTCTTCCACCATTTCTTTAGGTGTGCCGATGCAAGATCCCTTTAGATAAAAA
Organism: Rhagoletis pomonella; assembly: GCF_013731165.1. Classification (NCBI taxonomy): domain Eukaryota; kingdom Metazoa; phylum Arthropoda; class Insecta; order Diptera; family Tephritidae; genus Rhagoletis; species Rhagoletis pomonella. The sequence goes on along the minus strand of NW_023469103.1, from coordinate 681 downwards.
TATTTTTGTACCGGTGTTAAGGCGTCGTTATTATGTACCAGCGATAGAAACATATCGCGAAAAGGGATCCACTCCAAATAGTCTCCAGAAAACTTAGGCAAGTCGATTTTTGGCAGTCGTGCAGAAGCAGCGGTAGTGTCATTCCGTGTAGTGGCCATAGCGAAGGTGCTTGCGTGCGCGAGCGGCGACGGCCATGGCGCGAGGTCATTTTGTCGATCAAGTAAGGTAGACTTAAAGGCGATATATAAATCGTAGCAGGTATAGAAAACTTCCTCCTTCAGATAAGGAATGTCGTCCTCGTCAAGCGATGCGTTGCGAATAAGAGTGTAGATTTGTTCATGGCCGCGCTTAAAGTCCTGGAAGATAGTATCAATCTCCGCGAGAAGACTCTGAACATAACCTCTCGAGATCTCAGACGATTGCTTAGACTCGAAGTTAGTCTGGATTCGAGTGAGATGGGTTTGAGTTCGGCGCTGCTCCTCAATTGCGCCGCTAAGGGACTCCATTTCTTTAAATATGCGATATTACGCGACTTCAAGCGTGCAGAAGGAAAAATTGGTTAACAAGCTAAGCGTAGAAATTTCTTGTGGTCGCTTGTATTTGCTTTCCTTCCCGGGTTTCGGCACCAATTTAATGTTGCGAAAACATTAATAGTAATACGAACCTTGTTATAAAATTCAG
>NW_023469102.1:0-5558 GCF_013731165.1 Rhagoletis pomonella | reverse complement strand
AGTGTGGCGAATACTGCGGTAACACAAAGCGAACAACGAGAAATAGGCAGAATGTTCGAAGAATGACGTAGAATGTTCCACAAAGTGAAACGTCAAGTTGGATGAACACTGCGAACAGCGAGCGAAAGAGAATGAGCGATAAACTTCAGAATGTTCTAGAGTTGCCATAAGTGCCAGCGCAGGTATATAAGGGCGCCGCCACCACGAGGTGAGTTAGTTACGAAGTTACAAGACAGCAAGCTACAAGTAAAGTGAGCGGAGAATTGAGTTGCGAATAAGCAAGCTATAAGTTTAATTGTGTTAACAAGTAGTAAAGCGTTGTTATTGCTTTAACAAGTATTGTAAAGTGTTTTTACTGTATTAGCAAGTATTGTAAATTGTTTGTTGTACAATAAAGTTAATTGTACTACAATTCGGTCATCGTTAGCATTTATTTAACAATCCAGCGATACGAGCCCGAGCATATTTGGGTAATCCGGACGAGGGTTCAAGGATAATCGTAACAATTGGTGTCAGAAGTGGGATTGTTAAATAAATCCCGAAGAAGAAACTACTAAAAATGGCGAAAATTCAGGACTTAAAAATTGAGGAGCTGAAGCAGGAGTTGGAAAAGCGTAATTTGGCCACCTCCGGAAGAAAAGTGGAATTGTTATCCCGGTTGCGAGAGGCTATGGAAGCTGAAGGCATCGACGTGGACAAATACGACTTCCAAGGTAAACCCGACGATACATCCGCAAAGGACGAACAGAAGGATGAGGCTGCATGTTCGTCAAAGGATGTGCAACAGACATCCGGGAAGGTTGAAGAACAGCAAAATGCTCCTTGTTCATCAACAGGTATGGACATGAACACGTTATTGGCTGCCATGTCACAGATGATGCAGGAACAGAGGTCGCAGTTGTCGTCAGACGTTTCCTCACAGATGCAAGCCTTGGAAACACGTATATCTTCCGAGGTATCAGCGCAGGTGTCATCCCGGTTAGAAACTCAGCTACAGGCACAGGAGGCACGCATATCATCACAGCTGGAAGCACAGGATGAAAAAATTACACAAATACAGGACAAACTTGAAGAGAGACAGGAGAAAGTCGAGGCTAAGGTAGAAGAGTTGGAAGGTCGCCTCCGAGATATGCAGTTGAATCGTCCAGCTACTTCGACGAGCGCACCCAAGGTAAAAACCCCATCCTTTGACGGCACGATTCCTTTCCAGGTCTTTAAGCTCCAGTTCGAAAAAACGGCTGCAGCAAATCATTGGAGCATGGAGGATAAATCCGCTGCACTATTCGTTGCATTGAAAGGACCTGCGGCAGAAATCTTGCAGACTATTCCCGACTGTGAAAGGAACAGTTACGATGCGTTAATGGGTGCAGTGGAAAGACGTTATGGTAGCGAGCACAGGAGACAGATTTACCAGATGGAGCTGGAGAATCGCTGCCAGAAATCCAACGAGACTTTACAGGAATTCGCCTCTGAGATTGAAAGGCTGGCTCATTTGGCAATTGGAGACGCATCTGGTGAGCACCTTGAAAGAGTAAAAATCCAGAGGTTCATCAACGGAATGCGGGACGTGTATACCAAGCGAGAGACGTACGCGAATCCAAAGCCAACATTTGCTGAAACTGTCTCGTATGCTCAGACGCGTGAAACGGCGGCGCTCCTAAGTAGACCAGCCTACAAAGCACATCGCGTGGAAGTGGAAACACCGGGCGAGACAAATGAAATGCTGAAGAAGCTTATCCAACTGCTGGGCGAGAAAAAGCATGGCTCTGGCAAATGTTTTAAATGTGGAAAGCCAGGCCACTTCGCCCGCGATTGCAGCGCAAGTTCCAGTGCGCTCAACAATTCAGCAGGACGCAAACGCAGGGCTGAAGGAGACGAATCCAACTCCAATCAGTCGTTAAACTAAACCGAGCCAGCAGCAAGGGGCGCGCGCTGGCTCCCACAATTGAATGCCCCATAATCTCCGTCTCGCGAATTGGCAGAAAAGCGAGCAACGTTACTGTTGGTGGATATGTGGACGGACATGACCGAGTACTAACTGTGGATACGGGCGCATCACATTCCATCATTCGATCTGATTTGGTCACTAAAGAGGTAAGGCCATTACCTGGAGCAAGGTTGAGGACAGCAACTGGTGAGGACACCCAAGTTGTAGGAGAGGTAACATGCAAAGTCGCAATAGGGAATGTGACGGTGTTACACAAGTTCATAGTCGCGGCGATTATGGATGAAGTCATCATTGGATTAGACTTCATGCTTGATCAAGGTATGAAGATCAACATGAAGAACAGGATTATGACGTATAACAACATGGAAGTGCCCCTTCGGTTTGGGTATGATGGTCCATACAGCAGCAAGCGAGTGATCCTAGAGGAAAGCGAGCAGATTCCACCGAAGTCAGAAGCAGTTGTGTGGGCAAAGATTGATGGAGATTGTGGGACAAACAAATTGTGGGTTGTTGAAGCAACACAAAATTCTACACCGGACGTACTTATTGGTAAAACCTTGGCTAAGACGCAAAAGGATGGACGCATCCCAGTTCGAGTGCTCAATGAGTTCAAATCACCAGTCAAACTCCGAAGAGGAACTGTACTGGGGCAATGTCGAGAGGTAGAGGCAATCTTCAACTGCGAAAAGTTACCTGAAAGCGATTCCATTGGCGAGAATGACATTGCGGAAGACATTAATGCATGGACGGAAGGGTTGGAAGAAAAATACCAGCACAAGGCTAAGGAACTTCTCCGAAGATACTGCAACATATTCGACAAGGATGGCGACAAACCAGGCAGGACTAACGTTGTGAAACATCGCATTGATACTGGCGATGCAGGGCCAATCCGTCAAGCTCCTCGGAGTGTTCCACTTGCCAAACGTGAAACTGTTAGCCAAATAATAAACGAAATGAGCGAGAGTGGTGTGATTGAACCATCAGCGAGTCCATGGAGTTCGCCGGTAGTACTTGTGAAGAAGAAGGATGGTCAAATGCGGTTCTGCGTAGACTACCGGAAACTAAACGATGTGACGAAAAAGGACAGCTATCCTCTTCCCAGGATCGATGACACTCTGGACTCGTTGACTGGAACAAAGTGGTTCTCAACACTCGACCTTAAGAGCGGTTATTGGCAAGTGGAGGTAAGTGACGAGGATAAGGAGAAGCCAGCTTTCAGCGTTGGAGACGGTCTGTGGCAATTCACGGTGATGCCCTTTGGATTATGCAACGCTCCTGCCACTTTTGAACGACTTATGGACCATGTGCTCAAAGGACTGCATTGGAAAACATGTTTGGTGTATTTAGATGACATTATCGTATTGGGTAAAAGCTTTGAGGAACACCTGAACAATTTGGAAGAAGTTTTCCAGAGGATAGCTGGCGCTGGTCTGAAGCTAAGTCCTAAAAAGTGCTCACTGTTCAGGAAGGAGGTGAACTACTTAGGGCACAAGGTGACAACGGAGGGGATCAGTACTGCGAAGGAAAAGATAGAAGCAGTAAAGGATTGGCCAAGACCTAGGAACCTGCACGAACTACGAAGTTTTCTTGGGCTATGCACCTACTACCGCCGATTTGTTCCGAATTTCGCCAGCGTTGCTAATAGCCTCCACGAGCTCACTAGGAAAAATAGACCCTTCGAGTGGAATAAGGAGCAGGAGGAGGCTTTCCAGACTCTGAAGGAACGACTATGTACTGCACCTGTGCTAATGTATCCCGTTCCAGGTGCAACGTTTATTTTGGATACGGATGCTAGTGGTTATGCCATAGGAGGCGTACTGTCGCAGTTAATTGATGGGCAGGAGAAGGTGGTCGCCTACTATAGCCGGTCGATTGGAAAACCAGAAAGGAACTACTGCGTAACTCGGAGAGAACTACTAGCGTTGGTGGAGTGCGTCAAACATTTCCACAAGTACCTCTATGGGCAACGTTTCCGAGTTCGAACGGACCATGCAGAGCTGAAGTGGCTACTACAGTTTAAGAATCCAGAAGGACAGCTAGCTCGGTGGATTGAGAGACTGCAAAGTTATGACTTCGCTATTGAGCACCGCAAGGGAAGTGTCCACGGTAATGCTGATGCCATGTCCCGCCGACCATGTAGCCTGGAATGTAAACACTGCTCAAAAGCTGAGGGAAAAGAGGACATTATAGACGTCCGTCTAACGACAATAACACCAGCGGAAGAGTGGAAGGAAGAACAGCTACGAAAGTGTCAGCAGGAAGATCCAGATCTGGAGCTTTTGATGCATGGACTGGAGGTGGGCAGAAGGCCAACTAAGGAGCAAATGGCAGCGGAAAGCCCCATCGCAAAGGCGTACTGGGCACAATGGAACAGCTTAAAATTAATATCTGGCTGTTTGCATAGGGTATGGGAAAGCGAAGATGGCCAGTGCTCCCGCAACCTGATAGTAGTTCCAAGGGTAAGAATTCCGGATGTACTCAAGGAATTCCACAATGGTCCTAGTGGAGGGCACCTGGGAATCACGAAGACCCTGGAGAAGGTTAAGCAGAGGTTCTATTGGGTTGGTTGTCGGCAATCGGTCGCAGAGTGGATTGCTAACTGCGCGGAGTGTATTGCAGCTAAGGGGCCGAAATCCAGAAGTCATGGCCAGATGAAGCAATATAACTCAGGTGCACCTTTCGAGCGGATTGCCATGGATGTAGCCGGTCCATTTCCTATGAGCGCACAGGGAAACAAATACGTCCTTGTGGTTATGGACTACTTTAGCAAATGGCCGGAGGTATACCCGATTCCAAACCAGGAAGCTAAAACAGTAGCGGAGGTATTCACCTACAATTGGGTTGCGAGATACGGTGTACCTATAGAGCTGCACTCTGACCAGGGAAGAAATTTTGAGTCGGCAGTGTTCCAAGAGATGTGCCAGATACTGGGTATCCGGAAAACTCGAACGACGGCTCTTCATCCCCAATCAGACGGCATGGTGGAACGGTTCAACCGAACCCTGGAAGAGCATTTGCGGAAGGTCGTGGACAAGAATCAAAAAGATTGGGATGTCCGCATACCCTTGTTCCTGATGGGATACCGGTCAGCAGTGCATGAAACAACGGGTAAAACTCCTGCAAGGGTAATATTCGGCAGTGAGCTCCGTTTGCCTAGTGATCTGAAGTTTGGGGTGACTGGTGATGCTAGAAGGATTGGAAAAGAGACGTCAAACATCCTGGAAGAGGAGCTGAGAGAGATACATGCTCTTGTGAGACAGCGCACACAAATTATGAGTGACAAGATGAAAGCCAGGTATGATAAGGCGATGAATTCCGAGGGTTTCCAGGAAGGAGATTTGGTGTTGCTGTACAATCCACAACGAAAGAAAGGTTTGTCCCCAAAACTACAATGCAACTGGGAAGGTCCGTATAAGGTCGTAAAACGGCTAAATGACGTAGTGTATCGGATCCAGACCGTCGGGAGACCAAGAAACAAGATGAAGGTGGTCCACTTGGAAAGGCTTGCAGCGTTTGGAACCGCAAGTGTGTCTGATCGGGACGATCAGACTTAGGTGGAGGGCAGTGTGGCGAATACTGCGGTAACACAAAGCGAACAACGAGAAATAGG
>NW_023469101.1:0-5558 GCF_013731165.1 Rhagoletis pomonella | reverse complement strand
ATTGTTTGAATAAATATATACTACATCAACTTTAAAAGTCGTAGTACGTGTCTTAATCGGAAAAGAATCCGGGGAACATCGAGGACTTGAGTGGTATTCTCTACCGGCAGTCCTACAAAATTGGGGGCTCAGCCAGGAATTTCAACGAGTGGAGAGCTAACAGAAATTAAAAGCTGATGTTTGGAAGCAGTAAAGCAGCGCAGTGAAAAGTATTTTACCGACACAGAAAAGAAGGTGCAGATGAATATGTGCATAAAATGTTTAAATTGTCGCTGCGTCCAGTTGTGAGCAGAGCATAAGCTTCGAAACTATTGCGGAATTCATCAAAGTACGCACATTTCGTAGTTAAAATCCAAGAAAGCATTTTTCGTACAGCTATATCAGCTACAATACACCGAGACGCCAAAAAGCAGCGCAGTCGACGTCAAGAATTGTACATCGAAGTCGACACCACAGCGAAGTTAACGCCGGTAGTCAAAGCAGCGAAGTCGACACAGCGAAACACTTCAGCAGCAGCCGAGGATCGTCAAGTAGAAACAGCATACAATATTCAAATTCGTAACCGACATAAAGCATCGGGTATTGGACGTTGGCGAAAACCGAAGATGGGCATCAATCAAAGCGAAAAAGAAGAAAATAGACAGGAGATAGAAAGTAGGTAAGAAGTAGATTTCACATGCAAGTGTGCAAAGACAGAAAAAGCAAGAAGAACTTCAAGTTGAAAGAAAACGCTCGATAGAGTAAAGACAAATTAAATGCTCAAATGAGTGAAGTTGTAAAGACAAATTTAAAAGTTGCTCAAAGAAGTTTTAAGATGAAATAAGACGAAGATGTGAAAAAGGTGTTTGCAAAAGCAAAAGAAGAAGTCGACAAATAAATTGATTGAGTCGAGAAATTGAACTTAAAGAAGACAAATGCGAATGCAGTAAAGTTGTGAAATCGAAAACTAAGAAGTAAATTCTAATAAGATGTATAGGGATACGAATTGAAAACAAACAGACGATAAACAAAGAATGTAAAATAAAGTTTGGACGCAAATAAAGCGAATTTTAATAGGAAGTAAATTCTAATAAGAAATAAAGGGAAAGTGAATACTAGAAGTTAAGAATAAGAGTTTAAAATAACACAAGGTAAACAAAGAATGTGAAATGAACTAAAAGCGTAAAGAGAATATATTCTAATAAGAAGTATTGCAAATAGAAGTACGATAAATAAGATTGCTTTTGATTTGTGTAAAAGTTAATTTGAATTCAAATAATTTATTGATTTAAAGAGAATCGAAACAATATTTCTTTTAAAGAAAATTACTAGTCTGTAAGCAATAAAACTAGAATCATACTTTTGTAAAGAGTACTTGCTGGATAATTTAGTATGGACGCAGACGAGTTGATGACGTTGACGGTTAATGGACTTAAAGACAAGTTACGGGAGTTGGGGATTTCGACTTCAGGACAGAAGCGTGAGCTTAAAGACAGACTACTAAGACCAGCACTACGGTTTGTCGCGAAACGAGGCTAGTGATAATGAGTCCAATCAGTCGGTATATAACGATGTTGAAGAATGCAACAATCTTTTGCCGTCTCGGCCCTTTATGCATCAACAACAGTTCACCCTCAAAGATTTGGGTGATTGTATTAGTCCCTTCACTGGAGAAGGATCCGTTGATATTAAGTTTTGGGTTAATGAATTCGAAATGAACGCAGCTATTGTTAAGTGGAATGATTTGCAAAAATTTGTATACGGTAAGCAGCTTCTGCGCGGTGCTGCTAAACTATTTATTAAAAGTCAAAGCAATGTTAACAGTTGGGTATCGTTAAAAACTGCATTAATTAACGAATTTTGTTGTAAATTGTCTTCATCGGAAGTTCATAAAATATTGAAGAATCGACGTAAGAACGCAAATGAAACGTTTCGCGAATACCTGTACAATATTGTTGAGATTGGCAAACAGATTAATTTGGAAGAGGCAAGCATTATCGATTATTTCATAGAGGGAATTCCCGATTCTAAATTTAACAAGACTGTGTTGTATCAAGCAAAGAGTGTTGAGGATTTAAAAGAACAAGTGAAAATTTATGAAAAGATACGCAGGTCCAATGTAGCTCTAGGTAAAGTAGAATCAAACGATACAGCGAAAGATAAAGGCAGCTCAGGTGTAAAACCAAAAGCAGAATTGGTTAAAAGGTGTTTTAAGTGTGGCGACAAAGCGCATATGGCAGCTCAGTGTTCACAAAAGCAGTTTAAATGTTTTAAGTGCAACGAGATGGGTCATCGCTCTTTCGAATGCAAGGGCAAGGGATCCAAAGAAACAAAAAAAGAACCGAGTTCAGTCAACACATTGACAGATGAGACCTTTCAAACGTTTTTGAATAGTGTGAAAAGTGAGTTGCATTTTAAGACCGTTAAAATAAATGACTTTAGCTTTGAAGCACTAATCGATTCAGGGTGTTCACTTAATTTAATCCGATATGATACGCTTTTAATGAGCGGGTGCGAGACAAAGTTGGGTGGTGATAAGAAGAAGCTTTACACTGCATGTGCGAACGTTATTGAAACAATAGGCAGCTTCGAAACTTTGATGCACGTAGATAACTTATCGTTAAATATAGTTTTCCATGTGGTCAGAGAACAGGACATTCAGTTAGCAGGAATGATAGGAAAGGCCATTCTTAAAGATGTTGACATTATATTAACGGATGAAGAAGTTCTTTTTAAGAAAAAAGATTCGGCCAGTAAGCCAATATTTAAAGACAGTCAAGCAACAGCGGATGCTGAAGAGTTTAAACTCGATAGTAAGGAAGTTAGTTTAGAAAAGTCGGAGGACAAACAAGGGTGGATTCAAGAGTTCGATGTCATGAATTTAACAGAGATGAAGGATAAGCCTACACTGAATTTGGAGCATTTAGGAAAGAGTTTTGCTAAAGCGGTAGAAAGTTTAGTTAGCGCATACGCACCTGCAGGGAATTGTCCATCGCCAGTAAAAATGCAAATAGTATTATCAGACGAAATACCTGTATATCAACGTCCGCGACGTATGCCCTTTGACGATCGACGATTTGTTGATAAGCAAATAGAGGAGTGGTTACAAGAAGGAATAATTCAGCCCAGTAGCTCTAATTATGCTTCGCCCATTGTAGTTGTCCCTAAGAAAGATGGAAGTAAGCGCTTATGTTGCGACTATAGGCGATTGAATCAGAAAATCTTAAGGGACAATTTCCCTATGGTCTTAATGGATGATGTTTTAGATAGGCTCCAAGGGGGTCGAGTTTTTACAACACTAGATTTGTCCAATGGTTTTTTTCACGTGCCTGTAGAGCCACAATCAATGAAGTACACGTCATTCATCTCTAGCAACGGACAATACGAATTTCACTTTGTACCTTTCGGTATTTGCAACTCACCTGCGGTCTTCTGTAGGTATATAAACGCTGTATTTAGGACGCTAATCCAGAAAGGAACAGTAGTTACATATATGGATGATTTAATAATTCCTTCTAAAGATGAGGCTGAAGGTATAGAGAAGTTTAAAGAGGTATTGCAGGTCTGTAGGGCATATGGATTAAAAATAAAGTGGTCGAAGTGCCAATTTCTCAGCAGGACAGTAGAGTTTTTAGGGTACATTATTAAAGCTGGTACCATACAAATCTCAGAAGACAAGACAGCGGCAGTGCGAAATTTCCCCTTACCATCGGACAAGAAAAGTTTGCAGAGGTTTTTGGGCTTAACGTCATACTTCCGACGTTTTATAGCAAGCTATGCGTTAATTGCTAGACCGTTATCAAATCTATTGAGAAAAGACGTCGTTTTCAAGTTGGATGAAGAACAGGTAGCCGCTTTCGAGCAGCTAAAGACGCACTTGTAAAAAGCACCGGTATTGCGAATTTTTTCCCAAAGTGCAGTAACCGAAGTCCATACCGACGCCAGTAAGTACGGGTATGGAGCCATGTTACTACAAATGGATCCCGATGATCAAAAGCTACATCCGGTACAATAAATGAGCAGGAAAACGAAACCGGTAAAAGAAAACTATCCAGCTTATGAACTTGAAGTACTAGCAATTATCGAGGCTCTAAAAAAAATGGAGGATATATTTGTTGGGCATCAAATTTAAAATCGTAACGGACTGCAACGCCTTTACCATGACTCTTAAGAGAGAAGATGTCCCACCGAAGATTGCAAGATGGGCGTTGTTCCTTCAAGATTTTAATTACGAAATCGAGCATCGTGCGGGGACGAGAATGGCTCATGTCGACGCGTTGAGCAGAGTATATTGTTTGATGCTTGAAGACTCACTAAAGTTTCGCCTTAAACAAGCTCAGCTAAAAGATGAATGGACGAAGGCAGTACGAAAAATCTTAGAAAAAGACGAATACAACGATTTTTATATTAAATATGATATCCTTTTTAAAAATCCTGAAAAGGAACTAATAGTTGTACCAGTACTTATGGAGGAGGAAATAATAAAAATGGCACACAGGCAAGGGCATTTCTCGACAAAGAAAACCCAAGACGTATTGGAGAAAACTTTTTATATTCCTCAGATCAGTTCCAAAGTTGGAAAAATAGTTCAGAGCTGCATTGAATGCATTGTAAACGAAGCAAAGTCTGGTAAGAAAGAAGGGTTTCTCAATACCATAAACAAAGAAGATAAACCGTTAGGAACGTACCATGTTGACCACGTGGGGCCACTAGAAACGACCAGTAAGTCGTACAACTACATTTTGGTGGTGGTCGATGCATTTAGTAAGTTCGTGTGGTTGTATCCAACCAAAAACACGGGAGCGGAAGCGGTGGTAGAAAGACTAAAGAAACAAGCCGCGGTATTTGGCAACCCTAGGCGTATTATTACGGATGGGGGCGCTGCCTTTACATCGAATATGTTTAAGGAATATTGCGAAAGTGAGAATATTCAGAATCTGCTGATAACGACTGGTGTCCCACGGGGAACGGCCAGGTGGAGAGAATACATAAGGTCGTTATACCTATGTTATCGAAACTGTGTACAGAAACTCCTACTGGTTGGTATAAGCACATAGATCGAGTACAACAGTTTATAAATAAGACGTCGCCACGAAGCACAAAGCAGTCGCCTTTCAAAATATTGACTGGACTTGAGATGCGTACGGCCAATATGCCGGAGCTTCAAGACCTCCTTGAAGACGCCGCCGTTGATGAACTGAATGATCGCGAGGTTGTACGGAAGGAAGCTAAGGAAAACATATTGAAAATGCAAGAGGAAAATCGTAGGTCATATAATCTTCGGCGTAGAAAGGAAACTAATTATAATATAAATGAGTTGGTAGCAGTTAAGATAACTCAATTTGGGGCGGGGTTAAAATTGAAAGCAAAGTTTTTAGGCCCTTATAAGATCGTAAAGAAACTTAGCCATGGTCGATACGAGGTTGAAAAGGTAGGAGATCATGAGGGACCGGGGAAGACATCAACTGTTGCAGAGTATATGAAAAAATGGACTAATTCATTCGAGGGCGAATGACTGAGCAGGACGGCCGAATGTAGTGCTGGATGTAGGGTACCGGACTGATGACAGATGACATTTA
>NW_023469100.1:0-5558 GCF_013731165.1 Rhagoletis pomonella | reverse complement strand
CTGCAAAAGTTAGTAAGAAAGTAAATACTATACAATAATATTGAACATTCTCCGGCAGCAAAAACGAAGTTTTTAAGGTTCATCATGTCAGCGAGAAACAAGCTGGCTAAGTTACAAAACATCGGCCGTGGTGCCAGTGTTATCATTGATGGGCAGCAAACAAATTTTAGAAATCGGCCGCTTCACAAGTTTGCCATTACAGAAAAGCGTAACGACCCTTACTAGACCATCTGCACCGGGATGTATCTCATGCACTCTCGCCAACGGCCAATAGCCAGGAGCGCTACGCTCATGTTGCAGCAAAACGATGTCGTTGACGCGAAGATTTTTTTGAACTTGTGTCCACTTGGTGCGAGTTTGTAGAGTGTGTAAGTATTCGTTAGCCCATCGATGCCAGAAATGTTGCTTTAGGCGCTCAACTAGTTTCCAGCGGGTCAGGTGGTCGATATTAGAGTCAAGCAGGCTCTCCTCTGAGACGCAAGTTGTGGGTTCACCTACAAGAAAGTGTGCAGGTGTCAACGCTTGGTGATCAGTGGGATATGCTGACAATGGGCAGAGCGGCCGAGAATTCAAGCAACTTTCAATTTGTGCAAGAAGCGTGCTGAGTTCTTCAAAAGTAAGCACCCGATCTCGCATTATTCGTCTTAGATGATGTTTAGTCGACTTAACCGCCGCTTCCCATAAGCCTCCGATATTTGGTGAAGCGGGCGGAATGAAGTGCCATGTCGTACCTTCATTTGCAAGTGCGGCAGCAAGATGTTCGGGGAGCGAAGCCTTTTGCTGCTGAAAGGAAATCTTTAGCTCTTTGTTAGCCCCTACGAACGTAGTACCGCAATCAGAGTATAAATCGCTGCATCGACCCCTCCTTGATATAAAGCGACGAAATGCGGCGATAAAGGCGTCAGTATTTAAGCTTGAAACTACTTCAAGGTGTATGGCCTTCGTGCACATGCAAATGAACAGGCAGATATAGCCCTTTGTGGTTGCCGCTTTGCGAAGTAGTGAAAGCTTTAGTGTTATGGGACCAGCGTAGTCGAGTCCACTGTGCTGAAACGGTTTAGTTGGTTGAAGACGAACTGCGGGTAAATTTCCCATTTGCTGCTGATGCACCTTCGCTGTGTATTTGAAACAGATTACGCATTTACGGAGCACGGATTTTGCTAAGCTGCGCGCTGATAGAATCCAGTAACGTTGAGAGACAAACGAAAGCATCTGCTGAACGCCGCCATGTAGAGTTTGGTGATGAGCGTCTGTGAATATTAGAAACGATAAAAACGATTGTTTTGATAATAACACTGGATGTTTGACGTCAAATGTAATTTTCGCCTTCGAAATTCTACCTCCGACCCTTAGCAAGTTATCACCATCCAGAAAAGGAGCTAATTGAAGAATTTTACTCTTTTTGTTAAGAGCTTGCTTATTTTCAAAACAGTGTATCTCTTGGGTAAAATCAATGCGCTGTACCTGCTTGATTATTATAGCGAGTGCGTGTTTAATCTCGCGTGATTTTAGAAAGCCCGTCTCACATAAATTGTTCTCTATTTTGTGTTGCTGCAGCGCTGCTCTTAAGTTATAATAAAAGCGTAGAATATACGCGGTGACGCGCACAAGCCGAGAGAGCGAAGAGAATTTACAAATAAAATCGGGGTCTTCCATAGAGTTTTCAGCTAACGTAGTTACGTGAGAAGCGATATATGATTTTCGCTCTTCTAAACAAGTTTCGAAAGTTAAGTTCTCGTGTGGCCAGTTCGATATTGGCCCAGTAAGCCAAGTCGGCCCAAACCACCACAAAGTATGTGCCTTAAGCTCTTTTGGAGTCAGACCGCGTGTTAAGCAGTCCGCTGGATTCTCGCTTGTACGCACGTGCCTCCACTGACTTACATCAGATATGCGCTGAATCTCAGCTACGCGATTGGCGATGTACACGGACCAGCGCGTGGAATGGCATCGTATCCAACTCAAAACCACTGTGCTGTCGGTCCAATAGAAAACAGGTGCATCCGCGTGGAAGTAGGTTTTCACTTTCGCCATGAGTTTACCCAGTAACGCCGCCGCACATAATTCCAGTCTCGGAATTGACACAGTTTTGAGCGGTGTTACCTTAGTTTTTGACTGAATAAGTGATGCGGAAATAGTTGAGTTGTTATGGACTACCGCATATACAACTGCGCCATAGGCAGCCTGTGAGGCGTCACTGAAACCATGCAACTCAATTTTGTTAAATTTGTTGCATCCAAGCCACCTTGGTATCTTTATGCTTTCGAGTTCATGCAGAGAATCTCGATACTGCAACCATTCAGCATTTAATTTAGTTGGAAGTGGGTCATTCCAATCTAGTCCCTCCATCCATAACCTTTGGAACATGATTTTAGCGATAATTGTGGTAGGCGCCAGCCAACCAAGTGGGTCGAATAATTTGGCCGCATCAGAGAGCATACTCCTCTTAGTTATTGCGGAAGCAAAACTAAAGTTGATTTTGAAAGAGAATTCATCTTCGTTCGTGTCCCAAAAAAGACCAAGGGCTTTTACGAGGTTCTCTGCCTTAAGTTCAATCCAATTGGCGTTCTCTTTATTCTCAGGTGGAATTGTTTGTAGCAACACGGCAGAATTTGAGTTCCACTTTCTAAGATTAAATCCGCCACTAGATGACAGCCTGCTGAGTTGTTGTTGTAGCTCGATTGCTTCCGCGTTCGTGTCTGCACCTGATATAATATCGTCAACGTAGGTATCATTTAAGTACACTTGGCTTGCGAGAGGATAATTTGTTTGCTCATCAGTGGCTAGTTGGCGTAGAACACGAATCGCTAAATACGGAGCAGAAGTTGTCCCATAAGTGACAGTGCAAAGTTTATATATTTTAATTCGCTTTGTAGAATCCTCTCGCCAGAGAATGCACTGATAATTTTGATGTTCCTTACAAACGTTGATTTGCCTAAACATTTTTTCTAAATCGGCTGTAAAAGCTATTTTGTGACTTCTCCATCGAGAAATAATACTTGACAAATCACTTTGCAATGCCGGCCCTGCAGCAAGTTCATCATTGAGAGAAGGTTGTGGGGGACAACGATTCCCACCGTCGAATACAACGCGCAATTTGGTGGTGCTTCTGCATTGCCGTAAGACACCATGATGGCAAAAGAAATATGAATTTTCATGCAGATCTTCTGGATAAAAGCCGACTTCTTGCATGTGACCTAAGCTTAGATATTCTGCCATAAAATCTTTGTAAAGCTTTGCAAAGTTAGGTTGATTTTTGAATCGCATTTCTAGCTGCTTAAGTCTTTTAACAGCGTTAAAGTCGGTGCCACTAAATGCTGGGAGCTTACCCTGTGCAAATAGGGTTTTAAAAGGTAAGTGAACCGTATACCGGCCGCATTTATCCCGCTTGTAGGTTTGCAAAAAGTGTTTTTCGCAGGCTGTCTCTTCGGAAGAGAGCTGGCGCTCTTCGTGCAGTTCCTCCTGTTCCCAAAATAAACGAAGCTGATCATCTAGAGTACATAAATTTGTATGCAAAATTTGTTGTGAAGGAGTTGTAGTAGATGGACCAGAAATCATCCATCCAAAATGAGTTTCTTGTAGGAAAATGCCACGTTCGTACTTTTTTCATGCCAGAGAGTAAGATATCGCCATATACATCTCCGCCTAAAACTAGGTCGATATTGACGGGCAAAGCAAAGGTTGGATCAGCAAGAAAAAATGCCGGATAAATTTGGCATACCGCGCAAGTGATAAGGCGATGGTTTGTATGATGTCAATTTCGGCAAAATAAACGCGGTGCAGTCCATTTTAAAGTCTTTTTCATATTGTGAGCGCAAGCATAGAGTTAGAGACCTTTTAGCAATTAAAGCATTTGCTCCACCAATGCCAGCTACAATAACATTGGTATTTCGTTTTGGCAAGTTGAGCAACTGAGCGGCGTCCTCTGTTATGAATGAGGCTTGAGCGCCTTGATCAACGAGTGCTTTCAAGTGAAATTGTCGCTCAGGTGTTTCAATAATCACCCGTACAGTAGCGAGTAAGACTTGAGCGTTAGTAGTCGCAGAGTGCACTTCTGCATTCATAATTTGAGCAGTAGTTGTGAGATTTGCAGAAAGTTTGTGTTCGTCATTTTTATTGTTGCGAAGAGCGAATGCATTGTGAATAACAGTGTGGTGCGGCTGCTTACAGGCCTGGCAGCGGGAATTTCTTTCGCAATCACTGTATGTATGACCCTTACCTAAACAGTTTAGGCATAGCCTATGTTGTAGGACAAAGCTCTGCTTTTCAGTAGCAGGTAGTGCAGAAAATTTAAAACATTTGTACAAGAGATGTTGTTTTTGACAACAGGGACAGCTATAATTTGACGATGCTGAACTGGCGGTAGTAGTAGCTGCATTAGCATGTAATTGTCTGCGAGCAGGTTTGTGTTGTTTTTGTTTGTCGCTGTACGAGCGGTTCACAACCTTTTTTGATGTGTCCTCTTCTTCGATAAATTCAAGCGCTCGATAAGTAGTTTCGAGAAACTTAAGGAAAGTTTGTACTGGAGGAATTTCACTGCGACCATTTAGAGATTGCTCCCATTCTTTTCTAATTTGTCTGTCAAGCTTTTGAGTGAGCAAGAAAATTAGCATGGGATCCCAACTAGAGGTGTCTATTTCTAAAGTTTTCAGTAGAGCAAGGCTGTTGCGAGTGAGGTCGAGCAGCAGTTTTACGCTTTGTAAACCACCATCGGTATTTTGTGCATTGACGAGCCTTTTTAAAATTTGATCCACTAGTTTTCTTTTGTTGTGAAACCTACTTACCAAGGCAGCCCAGGCAGTTTCATAGCTGGCATCCGTAGCTGGAAATTCTTCCACCATTTCTTTAGGTGTGCCGATGCAAGATCCCTTTAGATAAAAATATTTTTGTACCGGAGTTAAGGCGTCGTTGTTATGTACCAGCGATAGAAACATATCGCGAAAAGGGATCCACTCCAAATAGTCTCCAGAAAACTTAGGCAAGTCGATTTTTGGCAGTCGTGCAGAAGCAGCGGTAGTGTCATTCCGTGTAGTGGCCATAGCGAAGGTGCTTGCGTGCGCGAGCGGCGACGGCCATGGCGCGAGGTCATTTTGTCGATCAAGTAAGGTAGACTTAAAGGCGATATATAAATCGTAGCAGGTATAGAAAACTTCCTCCTTCAGATAAGGAATGTCGTCCTCGTCAAGCGATGCGTTGCGAATAAGAGTGTAGATTTGTTCATGGCCGCGCTTAAAGTCCTGGAAGATAGTATCAATCTCCGCGAGAAGACTCTGAACATAACCTCTCGAGATCTCAGACGATTGCTTAGACTCGAAGTTAGTCTGGATTCGAGTGAGATGGGTTTGAATTCGGCGCTGCTCCTCAATTGCGCCGCTAAGGGACTCCATTTCTTTAAATATGCGATATTACGCGACTTCAAGCGTGCAGAAGGAAAAATTGGTTAACAAGCTAAGCGTAGAAATTTCTTGTGGTCGCTTGTATTTGCTTTCCTTCCCGGGTTTCGGCACCAATTTAATGTTGCGAAAACATTAATAGTAATACGAACCTTGTTATAAAATTCA
>NW_023469099.1:0-5560 GCF_013731165.1 Rhagoletis pomonella | reverse complement strand
TACAGATAGTCTGGCAAAGCACTAGTTGCATTCTACAAATTTTATAAATGTCTCTGAACTACTGCCAAACGGCTGCAGAGAGGGCTGTTGAAACTTGCGGGTACTATGTAGTTGCGCTGTGGTCAAAGTTTCTCACGTTTAGCATGTGAAAGCTGGGAAGCAAACGTACAAATTCTCGTACAATACTAAAATAGCTCCGCGGGAAGACCACTGCCACAATCGCAATTTAATAAATTGAAATTGTTGCGTGGCGATTAAAAATTGAAGAGAAAATTATGAAATTAAATAAAAGTAAAATATATAAAATAAAATACAAACAGCAAAATAAAAGAATAAATATCCAAAAATCGAATCTGAAACAATTTTTTCAATCAAAACTCATTGTCCCAGAACTGTCCAAAATATAACTAGTTCTGAAGGAGTTCAAAAGTTTCGTAGGATGTCGCCATGTTAAAAAGGCAGTTGAAAGCATTGATTTGAGATAGATGAAGAACCAAGACTGTCCCTTTTCAAGCTAGTTCTGCGCGTGCTCCGAACCAGTTGGATTTGCTGCAGGGTACATATTTTATGCATAGTATATGTACTGGTGTATATATGTATGTAGGAGTTAAATAAAATGGCCATCACCATAGACTTCCGTCCGCTGAATGGCTCGACACTGTGGCGTATGTACGCTTGCTGTCTCAGTTGGTAGAAAAAATCATTGGGATAATAACTATACCATTTTAACTGGTCGAAATATTTTAGAAATTTTTTGGGAGTATACGAGTACTTCAATAAGTTTATGCTTGAAAACTAAGTTTCTTGAGATCATTTTTACTATTGGTTCACCTTTTCTTCAACTTCCTCTCGGTAAATAGTCAAAAGCAGCAATTGATCAAAATTTATCGAGAAGATCATTAAGGCCGGTTCACACGATTTATACAGTTGTACAAATTTTTTAAATTTTTATTGATACAAATCAAGGCGAATTCATACAAGGTGGTGTTACCGAAGCGGCTGGTTTTAGGCCAAATTGTGCTGATTGTCAAAATAATGTGTTTGTTGTTAGTGTAGATTTTTTTGTTTTGTTTTTGTGCTACCGCTATCACCTTGTATGAATTCGCCTAGATACCAATTATGATAATTGGGACGAAAAGTTGTTTAGCAGTCAAACGATTGGTACAATGCATATGAAACACGCGATTTTGATATTAATTTACACCAAATTTTTGGCAAATATTCAATCTTCTGAATAAGCATTTCGAATAAACGGAAGTCCTAATATTTATTAATTTCCAACATACATATATAAATTTCCTTTACATTCTGGAAAAATTTTAGTAGGGAAGTTCAGGCCATAGTATCGACGATCATATTTGTTAGCAGCAGTACCCGATACGGTGGAGTTCTATCTGCTCTCCTACAGATCTTGGCAGTAAACTGCTTAAAGATATGGACAAAGATCGGACTGAAATTTTACAAATTACCGCAAACACTCGACGATTTTATGCAGGTAAAACCAAGGAAGCTACCTTCCAACTACAACGGCCTAAGAGTAAGCCCATGCTAGTACTATTTACCAGAAGGTACAAGATTCGACGACTACGAGCGTCAACTGGCGAATATTGAACTTTAATTAAGCGAAGATACGAAATATCTGGGACTAATACTGTACAACAAACTAAACTGCACACTAAATGTTTCAGCGGATTATCCTCTTGATTGGAAATAACTTCTATGGGCCCGTGAAAATTCCTTCACATATAATTTTAATGCTGATCTGAAAAATATGCCTTGGAAGTTAGTTCAAACTAAAATTTCCAGGAAAATCGCATGAAAGCTACATAAAAAACTTGATCGGCGAAAAGGGGCAAGGCCACCTACTTTGGCACTTTCCCTCTACTTTCTCATTGCATATTTTTGGGGTTCTTGGCCGACCCATAAGAAATAGTTAATATTAAAAAAATTTCAAATCAGTAAATGGGTATTATTCCTTGAAGGCTTCAAATACTTCACTGAATAGCTGGGTAGTTCTTTCCTCCAATGGCCCTATGCCTCTTACCGTTACTGTTTTGTTCGTTATAACTAGCTTGCGCTGTAGTCTTTGAATTTGAGCGTGGCGGCCGCTTGAATGGCCACTGTGTGGCAGCGAGGCACCGATCTAAGTTCATCATTAGGACGTATTTAGACGTAAATGTATGTACGTTCGCCGTATACGCCTGAGTTTAAAGTATTTGTGCCAGGTAAATTCTAAACTACTTTTTTTTTACGAATGTGGGGTCGTTTTTTTTATTTGTTTTATATCTTTGGCATTTGCTGTCGGATTTTTAAGTGTGTGATACAACGATATTTTTGACCTCAAGTACTCCGTTCTAGTTCGTATCACCTAAATGCACCGCCCTAATGATAGCATATTATTAAACCACCGAAAACCATCAAACTTCTGCTAAAAAAGTATTTTGGTTATTCCTCTAGAGGCAAGTATTAAAAAAAATTGTATTGCCCAATTATGGTGGAATGGAAAATTGTGAGAAGGCGGCGATCCCTGGGTTCGGAAAAAAAAATAAATTTTTGTAAACTGGTAGTACGGTCTTATGTATGCACATTAGACTGCATCACCAAAAAAAGTTGCAGTTTTTCCGGCGGGATTACAAAATCTATTACATTTGAAAGCATCTACAAAAATATTTAAAAAAAAATTAAGATTTACGTGAGCTGCACCGATTTGAAAATACCTCCAAAAATGGAGTTTTGTATGAATAATAATAATAGTTTCTTCAAGATTTAAAAAAAAAATCCCCTCGGATGACAAAACCGATTAAGCATAAAAAATCTGCATACAAATATTTTTTTTTTAGAGATTGTTTTACGAAAATCTTTAATAACTGGGCCAAAACTAATCTGATTTAGACTTCTGGGGTCTCAGTAGAAAGGTATTTTCCCACTCTTTTCATTTCTGTGAAAATAAAAAACATTCATGTTCCAACTTTTTTTTTCAAATACTAACACATTTTAATTCAACTCGGAATGACGCTCGTTCATCCTACCTTTCTCTTTCATCCATTGACCGAGTTTATTAGCCAAGAAATAAAAACGATGAGAAAATACCTTTCAAATAATACCTCACAAGCCAAAATCGGAATAGTTTAGGTTCAGTTATTAAAGTTTTCCTTATACCAATCTTTGAAAAAAGTTAAAAAACAGCATACGAAAATCTCATTATTACGATTTAAATATTTTTTTTTTTTTATCAAGGCTATTTATCAAGTCAAATCCTTTAGTGGATGTTACAGAGTCTGAATGTGAGCCATTATCGCTCTCCAAGCTCTGCCAGTTATTATAAAGCTTTCAATGATAGGCTCCTCAAGATCGAGTTATAAATCGCTTGAATATCCTTTTCATATTTTACACCCACCATGTGGCTGAAACGTAAGAATTGTATGCCTTCTTTACTAGAGGCTTTTCATTTTGTTGTTCGGACTTGTGAGACACCCCCTGGCGCACACCAGAAAAATGTGAGTGCCGAATATTTATTTTGGTATATATTTATTGAGGTGCCACTTAACACTTTTCTTAACTGAAAAAGGATAATCATCCACTGGTGAAACAGTACTTCAGCTACAACTTACTTTCACGGGATCTTTTTCTTAACACTGGCGCATTAAATATTACCGCTCCGCTTGTGTTTTTGCCTTTGAGTATTTACTGTCATTGTCAAATATCTCAATCGGACTCAAATGTAGGAAATAATAAATGACTTGTCAAGGTATCTAAACATTGAAGTGCATATGTACACAACTATGTGCTTAAGCACACTAACAGCAAAAGTGACGAATTACTATGAGCAAATTATATTTACTAACATTTCGACACTCACCAAAGGCGTTAAGAAATTACAAATTTGCATATATATACACCTAAAGCTATTTGCATAAAACCTAATAGGAACAAACTCAAAAATTCTGTATTAAATGTTCAACTAATTAAGGTCATTATGCATCTTCTTAGTGGACGCAAAAATGAATAAAGAATTTAGAACTAGCCTAATTATTGGTAATTATCTACAGTACGTTCCCCCATAAATAGTAGAGGCTACCTTCGTCATATTTGCTATTTGAAAATTGAAAATAAATAAATACTCAAAACGTTGTAGTTTGCGAGACTGAAGACCATCCAATTGTTCTCATGGCATCTCACATTTGACTGTTCCACTCTTCATTGTGGCCTCCCGACGTTTTTGGCTTAAAGCATTGCTGATGTCAGCACTGTCTTTTTTTTCACCAGTAGCTCTGTCATCCACGCCCATTAAGCGACTGGAAACACCCTTAGGGCCAGATTTTCAATGCCTGGTTAACACTAACTGCAGGTTAAACATCGTTATCGACTCCCTGTTTTATTTTATGTAGTCGATAACGATCGATAACGATGTTGAACCTGCAGATAGTGTTAGCCAGACATTGAGAAACTGGCCCTTTAACTTTCTGGCCGTACACACTTTTGAGAAGCCTCAGGCAAGCTGCAATGTAGCAATACTAAATGCACTGCCAAAGTGGAAAGACTGGCGTCTTCTGCTACACCAACATTCTAACCAACACTACCCCGATACTTTTAGGTCACCGCCTCTCGAGCTCGCTAACAAGCAGTGAACTCGTATCCCTTTAAGGAATGACGATTCGGTCGGCGCCTCCTAGAGCGCTAAATTAAATGTAAGAGTAGTGAGTGGAATGGGCTCGAAGGACCTCTCATTAGACCTCTGTTTAAGGCTGCCAAACCACTGCAGTGTCTTCCAAGCAGAGGTGATGACCATAAAAGAGGCTGCACTTTGGCATATCGAATCTTCTCTTAATCTGCCTTCAGTAACCATATACTCCGATAGCCAAGTACCTATTAAATTACTGGAATGCTGTGAAATCTCGAAAATTGTTAATGCCAGGTCGCTTTCGAGGTGCGCCTCTCTCCTAAATTGGACGCAGGCAGCTACTTTAACCTAACCTAACCTAATTCTTACATAGAATATTTTCCTTCAGGATCAGGGTCAAAATGTCAGTTTCAAATATATGCTAACTTAAAGAGCATTTGCAATGATTTGCTAACAAACTATGCTCCGGCGAGCGTAACAAGGTTTATTAACTAGGAAAATTGCGCAAAATATCAGCACGAATATTATAAATATTTGAATAGATTTTCTATGAATGTAGAGCAACCAGAGAACGTATATTTATAGAGAAGGACCAAGAACGGATCAGCGTGGAAACTGTCAAATACCAACAAAACTGGCGAAGCGCATTTTAAGAGCGGCAAGCCAGAGACAATCTAATTTTAACAAAGCCCAGCCAGAGGCAAAATAAATTTAACAGAAATTGTCTCATTAAAGCAAATGCATGTTTTTCTTGTTAGACGCGAAATGCTGACGGCTTTTTACGTTTTTACAAAGCTTTTATTGTTCTTTAAATTGGTTAATTATTTAAAATAAATGCATGCATAGGTCGAATGTGTAATATGTAACGGGTGATTTTTTAAGAGCTTGATAACTTTTTTTTTAAAAAAAACGCATAAAATTTGCAAAATCTCATCGGTT
>NW_023469098.1:0-5560 GCF_013731165.1 Rhagoletis pomonella | reverse complement strand
TAAGTCATTACATTATTTATCTTTTTTTCAACACTTGTCCTGCCGACGGTTGGCTGGCCTCCCCAATGCATTCTTCCACAAATCCTCATTGCGTTATTTAGCTTCTCAATTGCGGTTGTTGTAAAACCCTTTAATTTATATTGTGGCTTTGGCATACATTAGCGCGTTGTTGTTGTGGTAGACGAAAGCTTTGTGTGTGTGCATAAATTTTTTGGAGTGTAGGCAAAAACAAAAATAATGAATAACACAAAACGAAAAAACATATAAATTAATGAAAACATACACAAAACAGTGCTCGCTGTGATTTATGTGTACCGTAGATGGAGGACTTTTAAGCGAATAAAACGAGTATGTATGTATATGGAAAATATCCTTAGCTTTCGCACACGGACCCACTCGCGTAGTATACGATTTAACGCTGCGGTGTTCAAAGGGCACAGCTGCAACTTAATTTGTTGTGCCGGATAAGGTAGAATTATACTGATCATCTTATGGCAGATGGTTATCTTAATCGCCCGAGACTTGAAATTTCCCTTTGTTGATATAATTGATTTTGTATTTTTAAACAGGTGGCAATCCTTTGCAGGAACGTAGATAAAAAATTAAGGATTTTTTTTTTTAATTAAACTCTTTAATTAACTCTTTGAGCCGGTGGCAACCATATTCAAAAATATTTTAGAAGAAAAGCTGGCTTAATCCTTTCTGGTGATGACCATATGAAAATATTTCAGTAAACTTGTTAAGTCAAGAGTTTGAATTTCTAAACAAACAAAGTTTTAAACATATTTTTAAAATAAGCCATTCTCAAATCTCTCCAAAAATATAAAAAAAAGAAATAAAATTGCTTCAACCTCTCTCGTTTCACACCCATATTGAAGTATTACTGTCAATTTGATAACAAAATTGATGTTGAATTTCTAACCAGGGTGGCAACCGCCTTTGAAAATATTTTAGAAATAAAGCAGTATCAAAATATTTAATTTTACTTGTTAACTATATTCATTTTGAATCTCCAGATAGGAGGTACCCCAATTCAAATATATTTTAGGAAGTAGAGCGTTCTTAAATTTCTTTGGTTTGACACTAGTATAAAAATACCTTTTTTAACTAGTCCATTAAATAAACTTTAAGCAACTTAACAAGTGGCAACCTTCTTCCAAATTTTTTTCGAATAAAGGTTTCTTAAATCTCTAGTTTTAAACTAATCGAAATATTTAATATAACTGGTTAATTATATTGATTTTGAATTTCTTCAAGGTGGCAACCCTCTTCAAGAATATTTTCCAAGTAAATCGTTATACAAATTCTTTCGTTTGGCACACAAACCGTTGTAGTATTATATCTGATTTTTTTTAATTAGTTCGTTTTAACTTATGAAAAAGGTCGCAGCTAATTAAAAAAAAATATATATATTCTATGTTAATGCAGGGTGTAACCTATCCGTGTGCCAAATCCTCGCAAACTCATTCACTCACAAGCTTTTAGATTTATGATATTAGTAGTAGCTTGCGGCTGCAAAAGAAAATGATACACAGCCGCATCTTTGACAACGAAAGCCTTTACATCCCAAATAGTATTGTATTTTTGCCTGTTTGGACATGACAGCTGGTTTTAACAATATCAGTCTAAATGCATTCATCTCATCGTTGCAGGAACTTGGAAACTGTAACACTCGAGTAGCGTTTGTGAACAACCTTGGATTATAAATGCAGAGCGAGGGGATGCCATCACCTCTACAGGTTGCTCAGAAATATAAAAAGAAGTGGCGACAGAGTGCTAACCTACGTCGATGACATTGCCAATATGACAGATCTCAGAAGGGGGCTCTCACGCTGCCGTACAAAATCCGTACCAGGAAACACTATTGTCAGATTCCGGAGAACATCACAGTAACTAATTATAGAGGATTGAATGAGTTAACTATCTAGGCCTAATTTTGAACAGAAAGTCAAACTGCGAACCTGACATCGATGAAAACGCCTCAAAGCCACAAATTTCAGACAAGGCTATCGGCATAAATTGGGATATTGAGTCCAAGATTCTTGTATGGATTACATTGCCGCGGTGATAGCAACCTTTATGCGCCATAGCAGCTTGGTTGACTGCTCTCTCGAGGAAAAGGTAAACGCTAAGAAACCAAGCAAGATGCAATGATTGGCCACTATACTGATAAGAGAAGCTACGAATACAACACGCTACTCAAGAGGTCAACACGCTACTAAACTTTCTTCCGACGGAGCAAGACGGAATGCAAGCAATCTGGCATGTAACACTGCTGGGTCAGATATAACCATCTACCCGCAGTACCAATACCAAGTTCCTGACCGGTCGCCGCTTAAGAGAAGAAAGATGTACATGTATGTACATATGTACATAATCAGGACACAGATCGCAGGTAGAAAAAAAATTAAGTATATCTTTCAGTTTCCGCTTTACTTACTACTGCAGTATTTTTCAGGTGAAACTGATGGCTGTCGCAAAAGCCGCACCTCTAATACAGTTTGATATACCGGGGGCTTATAAACATACGCCCAAGTCGCTCGAAGGGTGAGAAGGAGGTGCATCCTGTAAGCGCGCACTGAGACCGTAGGGTTGCAACTAGAATTCTTGGAATATACCCGTACTTCATGACAAAAAGGAGCTGTATGCATTCTTTGTACTCTTGTAACCGGTAAATTTTGTTACCATCTCATATGCCGGTAACAAATTATTGCCCCGTGACATATGCAACGAAAGAATTTCAACAATCCTTCATAGCTGAATTGCTGAATATTTTAACTGTATTACCCACGTACCTAAAATCGCGGTGACAAGAACTGTTAACATTTTTTGCTAATAAAATTTTCCGGTTACAAAACCTTCGGTAACGTGCAGAATGGACCTGTTAATCTTTATATATGTAGCTGCTCGACTACTTAAAAAATGCTTTCGAATGCAGATATATTCTAAAACATCTGTCATCCAAATACACCAAAGGATGACTTGAATTTCACGAGACAGAGGTACACCAGGTAATCGTGGTGAAGATTAATTGGCCAGAATGGGCACGTCACTTACTACCGAAAATACCTGCCATGAAGCAGGTATACATAAATCGTTGCATTCTGCAAACATCGGGCTTAACACCTACTTTGTCAAACTGGCAAAAACAAGATGAAGCGGACAACCGAAGTGTTTGGACAGCATATGAAATCTGGCTTAAAATCTAAAAGGATAAGTCCAATTCCGCTCGAACGCTCATAGCTCAGGATGGTTGTTGGAAACCTTATTGGTCACTAACCTAATGTAAAAAAACTTAGGTAGAGCGAGATTTTTAAAAAACGACTTCTGTCGAAGCTGCCGATATGTAGAGTAAATCTAAAGCAATCACCCTTTTTCACCCGCTTAGTAGAGGCAGACTTTCATAATATTCTCTTCAGACTTCCATAATATTCTTTTCAGACTTAATCATTTCAAAAAGCTGCGATTTTCAACGCTTTAGAATTAAAACGAATTCCAAAGGGTAACACAGGTACGTACTACTAAATTTACATATGTACATATACCTCAGCTTGAGAAAGATTGAACTAATTTGAAAGTGTCATCTCATCTACTACTTTTGATGTATTGGTATCTCTTCGTTGTTTGGAACGTACTCAAATTCGAAGTTGTAAGTAAAATATTTCAGGAAAATATTTTTTGCTACAAATTTGATTGCCCTAAAATTGAATGGGTTGCGTGAATTTATTTGCTCCCTTCTCCAGATCCCATACTCATTAAGCCAGTTGCTTAATTTAACTGACTTGAACGGCAAAAAATTTTCCTTATTTGGGAAATTAAGTTCGAATCTAAAACAATCACATCGACAATTTTATTCAAACGCACAATCATCTGCAACCTTTTATCTTTAACATGCTACCATTGGCTTCAAATGGAAAATGGAAGCATAGCAACCGGCAATAAAAAACAAGGCGTGTCCGTCTGTCTGTCAGTCATTTTGGCTTAAGTGAAATGTTTGCTCAACATCCTATTTTGACTATAACCAAGACAACTTAAATGCTATTAGAAAAGCTTTTTGCCATTTCCTTTGCTAAAGCTTCTTCTGCACCCCAATTAGTGCCTTTCTAAAGCTGATTGCGGATTTTCTTGCATTAATTACTTTTTGCGCGAATCGTTGCTGTATTTTCTTTTTGTGATTTTTTTTTTCATTTAAAGAATTCTACTTTCTTTTCATTGGTATATTTAATCTTATACATATATACATGCTTATGTATGCACAATGCACAAGTAGACAGGGCATCTAAAGGCAGGCCACGCAATGATAACGCTAAGATGTTGGAGTTCTACGTCTGTAAAATATGGGCGTGCAACTAAACAAAAGATCACCTCCAATCCCCCTCATGAAATATCTGCTTGTTATTAGATCTACGATTAGGGTTACAGTACGGCATCGATGCGACTACGATGCGATGAATGAATGATACGAATACGATAAGATAATGAGACGATTACGACACATTTACTGTACGATTACGATACGATTTAACATGCGATTGCGATACTTTTGCTATACGATTGCGATGCCATTACGATATGATTATGATGTGATTATAATACTATTAAGATCCGTTTACGATACGATTATAATACTATTGCAATACGATTACGAAACTCTTTTTATGATATGACTACGATGTGATTACAATTCTAATATGGCACACTTACGGTACGATTATAATACTGTTACGTTATGATTACAATACGACTACGTTGCGATTACGATAGGATAATGAGACGCTTATAATACGATAACAATTATAACACGATTCGATTACAATAATAATGCGGTTATACCGTACCGTATATTAATTTACGATACTTTTGTAGTAGTAATACGATATGTTAAAAAATTTACGATAGGATTGCGATACGATTACGATAAGATTACATTAGCAATACAATACGATTAAAATGCGAATACGATTAAGTTACGATACCACGGTGAGATTACGATAAAATTTCCATACGCTTACTATACAGCTATGATAAATTAATATGAAATTACAAGGCGATTATAATACTATTACGATACGATTCGGTTGCGATACGGTCACAACATGCTTACGGTATAACCACATTTCGCTAACGATACGAATACAATGCTATTAGATACGATTACGATATAACCACGATACGTTTACTATACTAATACTAAAATACACGATACGATTACGTCACAATTACGATAAGATTATCTTACAATTACTGTATGATTAGGATGCAATTAAGTTACGATTGCGATACTATATGATGATGATGCGATTACGAATACGATAATCTCTGCGATTGCAAGAAAGTTTTTTATTAAGAATACGTTCTCGATTACGCTTACGTTTACGATTACATTTGAAATTAATTTTGCCATTACGTTAACGATAATGCTTACAAATATCTTTACGATGAAGTTTACGAGTACCTTTACGATAACTTTTGCAATTACCTTACCGATTTATTTATGATCATATTATCAAACCCATTTCAAGTTTTCCTCGCTGCACTATTTTTTTATAACTCTTCCGTT
>NW_023469097.1:0-5560 GCF_013731165.1 Rhagoletis pomonella | reverse complement strand
GCAACCATCAATTTTGAATAAATTAGCTTTAATATTTACTGATTTATCGAGGATTTCGTATTTTTCTAAATTACCGTTATATGGGATGTGGGCGTGGTTATTGTCCGATTTTAAAAATTTTCGGCCATTTGGTATGTTGTAGCAGGACCAACAACTGTGCCAAGTTTGGAAGAAATTGGTGCAGCGGTTACCAAGATATACGCATGTAACCATAAGTAGGCGTGGCTACGCCCATTTGCCAAAACTTTTTAATATTCTTATTTTTCGTCTAAAACTCATTGTAAATATCAATTTTGAGTGAATTATCTTCAGTAGTTACTAAAATATCGCACTTTTCGTATTTCTGAAAATTACCGTTATATGGGAGGTAGGCGTGGTTATTGTCCGATTTCGCCCATTTTCAATACCATCCGTCCCATGCCCAAAAGAAGTCCACGTACCAAGTTTTGTTAAGATATCTCAATTTTTACTCGAGTTATCGTGTGCACAGACGGACGGACGGACGGACGGACGGACGGACGGACGGACGGACGGACAGACAGTCACCGCTTAATCGATTTCTCTTTTCATTCTGATCATTTATGTATACATTTGTCTATATCTATCTCGATTCCTTTTGCCTGTTACAAACAACCGTTATGTGAACAAAGTTATAATACCCTTGTGCACAAGTGCGCTCGGGTATAAAAATACGTACATATTTACATAAGTTAGTTACTAAAGTAAATAATACATATGTATAAAAAACAACGATGATACAGGAACAGTCGTGCGAAAGCCCAGGTCAATGTCTGCTGGAAGTATACTGCTTTGCTTTTTCCTTGGCTAAATAGACACTTTCAAATTATAATTCACATGAATTATATATCCACTGAAAAACCCCGGTTGGCATCAAACTTTATATTTTTAAATAACTATGCGCGCACCAAAACAACTCGCGGTGATAGAAAAACTGAAACTGAGACAAACAATTCTGTGCATGTCAGCACACACTTTCCTTTCTCTACCTAGCGCAGCGATCGGCATGCCATAGCTTTGGGACCACATGCGTGTTTCACCCATATACGAACAGCGGTAGCGGAGCAATGATTTCCACGCACAATGCAATGGTCGGCATACTATCAAATTCAAACGATTCAATAAGTGTGACTGTGTGCGTTGCTCAGCTCTTCGTATGTGAAACACATATGTGCTCAGAGAGCGCTCAGCATTCTTTAGGGGTGGCTCACAAGCATGAATATGTTCCACTCTCAAACCAAATCGTGGTTGCCTCAACCAAGATTTGGTAACTATGACTAAACCATGTGTTGAAAGAAAGCTTATCTGCATTAGCAGAGCTTAATAACATCCTTTTATGAACCATACGTTCAAGTTCAATGGAATTTGTAGAAATATGCTTCAAAGAAATATTTATTAGTATTAACCAAACCCTTCAACTAAATTAACGATTTGTTACAACCTAGATGAATATTAGAAGCTTTAATATATTTAGTTATAATTACCAACCCATGGTAATAGTTCCCAATCATTGGTAACAGTTCCCAAATATTGTCAAAATTCGGAAACTAGTTTCATTATATGAAAAATTTGTACTTTGAATCTTTGACTATTTTATCCTTTCGGGTTTCTAACTCATAAAACTTTAATCTGTATAGTTGTAGTAACATTGAACCACAAGATGCATTTTGAAGTTTTCTGGCAGCATTTTCATTCGATTTTCGCGAAGAAAAGCCTTGAATGTACTAAATGTGCGCTCGACGTAAGTTGATACAAGTGGAGCCCAATTTAAATATGGAACGTTTGAAACGTTCATATTATCAGAAATAAGGGCGTTTTCCTCGCCCTTTATAATTCCATCAACACCCCTTATTGTCTCCAAGCCTTCGTTAAATGAGAAAACGGCTTTGAATTTTTCCAACACCAATTTGGCAAGAGGTCTCTGCGCTTCTATAAGCCGCATAGACAATGTGTATATTTTTTAATCTTAAAAAAAAATGTAAATGCTATAATCACTTTTTTAAAGGTAGAAAAGGCAAAAAAATGAAAATATCTTAAAAAAGCCAAAAAAAAAGGCAAATATCTTAAAAAAGGCAAAAAAGGCAACATCAAATGTGTATATATGGAATCAGGGAAAGCTAAATCGTGGACATTCTTAATCGAATATACTCTATCTCTTTAGCAGAAAAAAAGGCAATTTCCATAAAATCCGTTCCCTGGTAATAACTCACTCAGTAGCTGCAGATGTTTGCCGGTTATTACGATTGCCTTGTCATTCGCAAACGCTATGACTTGACAACCAGTGCCCTCTAGGCTTATAAGTAGCGCGTTAACGGTTAGTTTCCAGAGTAGAGGTGAGAGAACGCCCCTTGGAGGTACCTCTGGTTACGAAGCAGTCCCCCAGTTCTGATATAACTGTTTTTTTCGAGCACGAGTCTAAAAATATCCACCAGTCCCACTTGTACCCCCACCGTACGAAAGGAATGAACAACAGACCCCAAATAGACATTGGTGAAAGCACCTTCGATATCGAGAAAACTCCGAGCGTATATTCCTTTATGGACAACCCGTTTTCAACCGTCGAACGATTTCGTGAAGTGCAGTCTACAAGGATTTTCCATTGGAACATGCATGCTGGTTCGTAGAGATTCTGCCATTTGTTATATTCCGGCGGATATATCTCTAGTGTTTTGAGAAAGGAGGAGAGGCTTATAGGGCTGAAATCTTTAGGTTTCACATAAGCGGTCCTGCCTTCTTTTGGTAAGAATTAGGTATGTGAGTTAGGCTTAGCAGAGGGAATAGTATATCCTTACCTACCTGTAGTTGGGCTGGAAAGATTCCGTCAGGCCCCGGAGATGTGTAGGTATGGAAGGACATTAAGCCCGTATTTATCCTTTCGTGACTTAAGATATCCTTTATCATCACCGTTATTCTACTGGGTAGGGGTCATACTTGAACAAGATTTTGAGAGATTTTATCGCCGCCTCTTGGCTTCAGAGTTTTCTTCTACGTAGTTACAGATGTTTTGCCAAGATTAGCGTTTTGCCCTTTTTATGCTCTTCTTGCCAAAAGCTTGTTCTCCTGGCTTATTTGAAAAACCTCCTGCTGTTTTTCCTCAGCGCTGAAATCTCACAATTCCATCACTGGCGTTTCTTTAAGCTCTTCAGGAGGGTACTTTCGCAGGAGCCCCTGAAAGCTGCATTATATGCATTTGGCGCAAAGTTCACTGCTTCATCAATTTTAGACGATGAGTCTAGCTCGCCGAGAGAAACAACCTTCGTGTTTGAGAGACTTACTTCATTAGGTCTTAACGATTTTCGGGGGCAATTTTAGTAATACAATTCTATAACCTCAATAATATTGAATAGCGCTTGAGAGACTATATATTTTTACTCTTTTGAGGAACAGGGAACATTTTACAGTAGACCGTTGTGAGTTGCTTAATCGCAATTACGGACATTACCCTTTGCAACTACGCAAAACGTACTGCCTCCTTGTCCTTTGCAAGTGCCAACTTGACTCCCTGCCAAAGAAAAAATGGCAAAGCAAAAGCCACACAGTCGCAACTTTTCAAAAGCGCAGTTAGATTATTTATTACAATGTAGTTATTTTTAAGCAATTGTTTATTCAAGTGCAGCATTTGCTTGTTATAAAACTCTTTCCTTGTTTGTTGCACTTCATTCAACAAAAAAGTTTTTAAACGACCTACGCCACTTATGAAGGAAGAAAAAATGCAACAACAACACAGACAAAGCAAAAGATAAATGCAAACTTAAGAGCCACACTACGCAGCTAATAAATATTGCAGTTGTTATTGTTGTTGTAAAGCAAATTTATAATTTCAACAGCATCAACACTCATCCAACGCAAATTAACACACAATTTTCCATTTTCAAAAGTAAAACAAAAAACCAAAAAATAAAAAGAAACAATAACAAGAAATTATGCACTTAAGTTGAGGGCAAAAGAGCGGTGGCGGATGAGCCAATTTCCAAAAAAAACACCCATTAAGTTGACTGTCTGGCTATGAGCATACATATGTGTCGGATATATGTACATATGTTGCACGGTGTAGCGAAACAAAGGTGGCGCCGTCAGAGGTACCGCTACTTTGGTTTTACCGATTTTGACAGTTGTGGTAACTCGTAAATAAACTTTTGTTTACAAATCAGTGGCATAGAGAAATTTGAATTATTACTGAAAAATCGGTTTAAATCGTGTTAATTTGCAATTTGTTAGTGATTTTTCAGTTGAAGAGTGTGTAAAAGCTGATAAAATTAAGTGCCGTGTATTAAATTGCGACAGTCGTGAAGGTACCCAGCAAAAAATCGGTAATCGCTTTTAGTGGTAACGTATTCTAGAAGGCATAGCGTTATAATGCCTTCGAATTTTTTCGCTTCTTTTAGGCATTGCCAGTAATGCAAAGTAGAATGTGCTACAATATTTTATTTATCTCGCTTCTTCGTTTCATTTCGGGGAATGCAAAGTAGAATGTCCTATAATATTTATTTTTTAATTCGTTTCTTTGCTTAATTTCCGGGAATGTAAAGTAGAATGTCCTACAATATTTTATTTGTTTCGCTTCTTTGCGTCATTTCAGGTAATGCAAAGTAGAATGTCCTACAATATTTTATTCGTTTCGCTTCTTTGCTTCATTTCGGGGAATGCAAAGTAGAATGTCCTACAATATTTTATTTGTTTCGCTTCTTTGCTTCATTTCGGGGAACGCAAAGTAGAATGCTGCATAGTAGTCAGCTGAAAAATGGAATGAATATCCAAAAATTCTTTTTCTACCGTTACTTTCTGTGGAAATTTGTCTCGCATAAAAATCATGTTTTGCTTTGTTCAATTTGCAGCGAAGTTGAAGTCAGTCAATGAAGTGACGTACAAGAGTGAGGAAGTACAATTTTAAGCTTAATTAAATATGCATGTATGTACATACCGATTTTAAAGAAAATCTAAATACCTAAATACATACATATGTACGCTGATTTATAAAAATTTTAATTAATTTTAACCTTTTAAGACATTTTCTGATTTCAATTTAATATAAATAAGTATGTACTTATCTAGGCATTCTACATTAGTTTCTCTGTAAGGCATTCTTTTTTCGCTTCTCTGGATTCTGTTTATCCATGCGTTCTCCCTTCGTTTGAAGGTAATGCTGCGGGTAAGGGCTTACCTCCAATGACATGCCCATGTTAAAATAAGGCCTTCTTGAAGCGAAACGGTAAGCGATTCCCATCGCCTAGTTCGTTTCCACTTTCGTTTCTGTGGTAATCGTGTTTTTTGCTGGGTAGTGCCTCGAAATGCAGCTTTTTTCTTTTCCTCGCAACGATGCCGTGGCGAGAAAGTGGGTGGAATTCTACAGGCAAGATAAGCCATTCAATTTGGATGCCAGCTTCATATGCATGCGCTGTTGTCCTTCCATGAAGTGCACCATGGTGCCCCATCTCATTATGCGTAGATGCAAGTGTAGCGCTGCGACGAATCGGTGCATTTTGTGTATATAGGGCGCAATGCCGTTCCCGAAATGTTTTTTTATTATTATATTGACAGCATT
>NW_023469096.1:0-5561 GCF_013731165.1 Rhagoletis pomonella | reverse complement strand
GAAACCCACTGACGCAATCGCATGCAAATGAAAGTGAAATATAGTATTTTTCATGAAAAACGAAGTGTTACAAAAGTCGCGTTGGAAAGCGGTAAAAGCGGCTGGGAGCGAATAATGGGCACCATACATATATGTGTGTACTGCATATTTGTAAGAATGCGGCTATTGTGTAGCTGGAATATCCTCCATATTCTATGCCGGATACATTTGTGGCTACAGTGAAACGCAAAAGTATTAAGTTTAGAGAAAATCTTTTTATAATTCCATACCCTATACGTTTAACTAAAAAAGTTAGTAATAGTATTTTCATAAAGTTAAAGAAAGTTTAGCTCTTGATTTGTAGTCAAGAGCATTTAAAAAAAATTTAAATGAAAAACACGCCGCCAACTGTATGAAATATTTTCGTTAAGTTCTTCACTGCTTCTTGCGTAAATGGGAGGAGTTAGGGTGCCTTTTAAATTCGACATAGCCCCCGCTTGACTAACTAGTAAGCCCTTCACCGCAAAGTGCGCATAAAAGGAGATTACAGAGGAGGGAGGAGTGAAGCTTTGTGTACGACACACCGCTCAATGGAAGTCTTTAACCTTGACCTGAACGGTCATAGTAGACACCTGCTGTCACACATTTGGATACCGCGCGTGAAAATACATAAATATATGGATGGATGTATCTCTTTGAAAGTACTGGACTTTTGTGTGATGAGGTATAAATCGAAGTTGTGGAGCTTTGGTAACTATTTTTTTAAACAATTCAAGTGCAGTTGATACAGTGTAACTTCGTTAGTTGAAATTTGTTTTATTTAAATCTTAATATTTTTTATTAATTACTTTGTCTACGATATTTCCGAAATATATTGAAAATCAATATTATTTTACTAGATATATCGGTATCGGGTACCGTAAATTTAGAATATACCGATACCGATATATCGAATTTTCATCGCCGATACGCATCCGCATTACAGGTCGTACCCGAAACGAAAAAATTTTACAACGTTATGTGCCGTTTTTGCAGTGGCGCGTTAATTCAAATTCGGCAGTTAACTCAAATTCGGCAGTAAGCTTTCAATTTTTGCACTGAAAACCTGTAGTTAAGTGCCGAGTGAGAGTTAACTCGTCACTGTAAAAACGGTAAGAGTTTTTTTTAAATCACCTTGTAAACAAAACTTTTTTCTACTTTCGTTCGGTGCCAAAATCTTCACTGTATCTTGCAGTTTTTTTTTTTTTAATTAAACTCCAAAAATTTCCTTAAATAACCCAGTGTGCGACGCACAGTGGTAAAGTCCCATACATTTTGTGTAAAAAATTAGAAAGAATTTTTGTATGTAACATTTATGCACATAAATAAATAAAAAAAATGAGCAATTGGCGTGATCGATTCATTTTAAAGCATATTGCTTGCTTGCGTTGAACGCCAACATTGCACCTCAAAAATGCCTTAAAAGGGCCATAAAAAGCGCACCGATGAATATTTGAGTCCGAAATTTTGTTCATCTATTTCGAATAACGTTTTATGTGAACCCTCCCACACCTAGCCTCAAAAACGCCTTAAAAATAACATAAAAGCGTAATTGTATAACTTAACATACCAAAAATGGAACTAATAGGTTTATTTTAATAAATACAAACTTAACCCCAAAAACGACTTAAAAATACCATAAATGCCATCATAGCTATACTATGAGGTTACGTTAAATGTGGCAAATATGCGCAAATTTCTTTTTTCAGAAAGCGAAAAAAGATATTCCCATCTTTAATTTTTTTATAGTAAAAAGGCGATGATGGAACTACGGTTAATGGGCATCAAAAATGTCAAAGTTAGCATTTATACAGAATCATTTTTGTCTGCTTATATTTATTAAAATATTTGATCTATTGACCTGATTTTTTCTCTATTTTGTCTAGTAAGTGCCATATTTTCTATGAACCTACAACAAAGACAATAAAAGCAAAATCTATAAGAAAAACACATTGCTTAAGTGAATAAAAAGCTCAATCGATTTTAGTTGAATAAAATTTTTCTGAATTTTTTTGCTTTTATTTTATATAAAACTGCTAATTTCGTACAGAGTTATAATCAGCCCTGTTCTGTATTTCGACTCGATTTTAAAAGTAAAACGACACACATTTCGACTAAGTTTTGTGGTGATGTTCTCAATTCCGAGTGAGTTCGAACTAGTTCGAAATCGTTTTCGAATCGATTTCATTTCGATTCGGTTATAAGTTGCAACAGCTGTTGTCAGTTATTTATGTAAAAATTAATTCAAATCTGTATAAAACTGAAAAAATTCCTCTGCCAATGATTTTTGGGTGTGCCCAGGGCAGAAGACGTGCTATTGCACGCTCAAAACAAAAAAATCGTCAGCTTAGGATGCATGTTGGACTCCAAGCAAGTTTACCCTTCAATGTAATTTTCCTTATCTAACTCGATCTGTAGATACCTTTTAGTTTTATAGGATCTTATCGCATAAATAAAGATGTTTTTAAAATGCTGTTAGACAAAATAAAAAATAGGTTAGCGGAGAGACATCGTTTTATTTCACCGAAACGCAACTGGTAGCTACACTCCGGTTTTTAGCAACTGGCTCCTATCAGTTGCATTTTGCTATACAGGATATGGAGGAGAGCTGCAGAGGAGAGCGAAAATGATCATCAGGCGATTGTAGATGGAGGGGAAATGAGGGATGAAGTTTCCCGCGCTTACAAATGTAAACTTTTGAATTTTTCAAACACATAAATAGTCACTCATACAGAAATATTCGTAATTTAGTTTTTTTACAATATTCAAAATATTTCCCTACATTTTTTATTTTTGTTTTAAATAGCTCATCCTTTGACAAACACCATATAAATCAATCCTGCAAACTTTGTACAAAATTCACAAAAATTAATCAAACTTTTATCAAAACTTCAAACTTTGTATTTAGAATTTTTAGAAAATTTTCGAGTATGCAGTTTTGTAGCTCATTCAGTTTTAGTACAACGAAGTGCAAGTTTCAAGTACCTAAAGAAAAACGATGATTTTTTAGAATTTTTTAGAGGCTTTAGCGCATTTTCTTCCATATAAAATGCTTGTGAACTTTGTGCTCATACAAGCGCCTTGACATATGCAATGTCTTTGTGCCCATTAGCACAGTATGGAAATTTTCGTTGAATACTGCGCATGCGCTGAAGCGGAATCAAGAACAGGTCGGTTTAATTACGATCGTTTTCGCTTTGTTTGCCTAAGTAGTTTTTAAAGAGCAATTTTAAGATACAGATTTATCAAAATATTTGAATACAGATTAGAGTAATAATGACTTATAAATTCTCTCAATATCAAAAAAACTCAAAAGAAAATATTTGGCGGACAAACTGTATATATATTTGGGTTTAATTAGCCAATTAATTTTCATTCCGACTAGCCAAAGTGAAAACTT
The DNA here is from genome assembly GCF_013731165.1 of Rhagoletis pomonella. NCBI lineage: Eukaryota > Metazoa > Arthropoda > Insecta > Diptera > Tephritidae > Rhagoletis > Rhagoletis pomonella. The sequence continues at coordinate 2,143 of NW_023469096.1, read as the reverse complement.
TTCAAAAAACGAAAAAATTTTGTCGGAATCGAAATCAAGAACACCAATGCATTTCGATTCCGAAAAATTTTATCGGAATCGAAATGCAGAACAGGGCTGAATGTCTTTTTCTTACTCGAATATCACTTTGTTAGATTAACCATACAAATATAAAAATTGAATGTTAAAAAAATTTTATTTTTTCCGTCGCAATACCACAGTGCGACGTTTAAATTCAATTCGAGACCTACATGGCGTATGATGAATGTGTGTGTGTTCTTGCGTGGAGAGGGTGTTTACTCAGGTTGCGGCGCAATTACGTAAATTCCATGTGTAATCTGTAGTATGTAAATTTGTTTGCTTGCACTATGACGTGCACACACATACCTACATTCATATACATATGTACATGTACATATAAAATTTTTTCAAGCAAACAAAATGAACAGTAATAACTGTCGTGCATGTGCCTATATGTGCAGTAACACCGGTGTGGCTAACGACAGCCTGCAAAGTTCCATAATTTGAGTGCATCTACTGTGCTTTTAACAAAGTAAATATTATGCATGCAGGTACGTTGTAAGTAGAGAATGCAAAGAGTTCACTCAGCATTTACGTGGAAAAATGTGCAAGCTGCACATTACTAAAGAAACACATTGCATACAAAAGCAAGTAATGTTCTTTCATTCCATGTATGTACTTACATATGTACATGCTCAGCGCGTGAAAGTAATGCTACATATATGTGTGTACATACACTCATCTGTAACAATTTAAGCGCTTCCAATTATAATTTCCATAAATTAGCTTTAGTCGTAGGCTGTCACCTCGTCGTTAGTTTAATGGATTAAGCCCACTTTAGATTCCACATTATGAGAGGTAATCTGTGAGGCATTCACCACATACTCACTCGCTGTATCACACTCAGCGGTACTTATTCCTTCTGGGTGTATGTGCTAATAAATGTCACGCTCTCCCTCTCTCTCTCTCTGGGTCCTTCTCTGTACCTTTCTATGCGCGTTAAAGTCAAACACTGCGATCATAAAAAAAAATTTGCATATAAAGCCCATTAAATTTTATCATCAGTCTCTACTTGTTGCGTTTGTGGTTTTTCTAAACTACTTACTTTACTTCTGCGTATATATTGCATGCAAGCATTACTTAAAATTCTAAGCGCATATATTTGTAAGGGGATTTGAAAACTGCCACTGTAGTAGGTTTGGCGTAAGAAATTATTTTAATGCTCTTATCTGCAAATAGCAGTGATTCTCATTTAGAAAATTGTTGCGCTAGCTGACTGACTTAATGGAAATAATGTCGAGCTTAACCAAATCATTTTGGCGTTTCTCATTTCACCCCACACGCAATTAGCCAGCTCAGGTCCTATCCAATTATTTTCTAACGGGGCGTGTTGGCATAAATGGAGTGGATGCGCCACTGGCGTGCAATTAAAATACAATTAACATAATCAAAACCATTACTTGGTTACTTGAGAACTTACTTTTGATAGAAGCACTTGATTTTCAAGTACATATGTATTTTCTTACTTCGCTTAAGTTGAATTGCCTAAGTGTTAAATAGGTTGCTCTGTAAACCTACAAATTAGCTTTGGTAAAAAATAATGCCTGAAGGCACACATTGTTCACTGGATGTAGTAAATAGTTGCACTATCCATTTGGTTGTGAGGCATTACAGTAAGTAACGGTCCCTGAATTAAGCTGCAATAAGGCAGCCATGCATTGGGGTGGAGCTAAAAAATTAATTTTGCAATTTCGAATTTTAAGGCACTATAGAAATGTGCAACATGATCACATTGTACCGCATCAAACCATTTTCTGATTGGATAATATTTACAGCCACCCCAAGAGCGTTGAATTTCGAAAAAAATATCTCAAATTTTGGTAACCTTATACTTTTTAGAGGATTTTCTAGAAAGATTTTGTGTATCCAGTTTTATAGCCAATTACATTTTAGTATAAAAGAGTGCAAGTTTCACGTTACATTTTATACCCAGAAACACTAAACTATTGGTGTGAAGAACAATTTATAATAGTTTTATAAGGCTCTAGTCGTAGACTGTGGTCTAATAAGAGTTTTACTAGACTCTTAATAAAGTTTTGTTGAAGTGGAGTGATATGATCTTCCTGTGTGGCCAGACTACAAA
>NW_023469095.1:0-5561 GCF_013731165.1 Rhagoletis pomonella | reverse complement strand
TGCCTATTTCTCGTTGTTCGCTTTGTGTTGCCGCAGTATTCGCCACACTGCCCTCCACCTAAGTCTGATCGTCCCGATCAGACGCACTTGCGGTTCCAAACGCTGCAAGCCTTTCCAAGTGGACCACCTTCATCTTGTTTCTTGGTCTCCCGACGGTCTGGATCCGATACACTACGTCATTTAGCCGTTTTACGACCTTATACGGACCTTCCCAGTTGCATTGTAGTTTTGGGGACAAACCTTTCTTTCGTTGTGGATTGTACAGCAACACCAAATCTCCTTCCTGGAAACCCTCGGAATTCATCGCCTTATCATACCTGGCTTTCATCTTGTCACTCATAATTTGTGTGCGCTGTCTCACAAGAGCATATATCTCTCTCAACTCCTCTTCCAGGATGTTTGACGTCTCTTTTCCAATCCTTCTAGCATCACCAGTCACCCCAAACTTCAGATCACTAGGCAAACGGAGTTCACTGCCGAATATTACCCTTGCAGGAGTTTTACCCGTTGTTTCATGCACTGCTGACCGGTATCCCATCAGGAACAAGGGTATGCGGACATCCCAATCTTTTTGATTCTTGTCCACGACCTTCCGCAAATGCTCTTCCAGGGTTCGGTTGAACCGTTCCACCATGCCGTCTGATTGGGGATGAAGAGCCGTCGTTCGAGTTTTCCGGATACCCAGTATCTGGCACATCTCTTGGAACACTGCCGACTCAAAATTTCTTCCCTGGTCAGAGTGCAGCTCTATAGGTACACCGTATCTCGCAACCCAATTGTAGGTGAATACCTCCGCTACTGTTTTAGCTTCCTGGTTGGGAATTGGGTATACCTCCGGCCATTTGCTAAAGTAGTCCATAACCACAAGGACGTATTTGTTTCCCTGTGCGCTCATAGGAAATGGACCGGCTACATCCATGGCAATCCGCTCGAAAGGTGCACCTGAGTTATATTGCTTCATCTGACCCTGACTTCTGGATTTCGGCCCCTTAGCTGCAATACACTCCGCGCAGTTAGCAATCCACTCTGCGACCGATTGCCGACAACCAACCCAATAGAACCTCTGCTTAACCTTCTCCAGGGTCTTCGTGATTCCCAGGTGCCCTCCACTAGGACCATTGTGGAATTCCTTGAGTACATCCGGAATTCTTACCCTTGGAACTACTATCAGGTTGCGGGAGCACTGGCCATCTTCGCTTTCCCATACCCTATGCAAACAGCCAGATATTAATTTTAAGCTGTTCCATTGTGCCCAGTACGCCTTTGCGATGGGGCTTTCCGCTGCCATTTGCTCCTTAGTTGGCCTCCTGTCCACCTCCAGTCCATGCATCAAAAGCTCTAGATCTGGATCTTCCTGCTGACACTTTCGTAGCTGTTCTTCCTTCCACTCTTCCGCTGGTGTTATTGTCGTTAGACGGACGTCTATAATGTCCTCTTTTCCCTCAGCTTTTGAGCAGTGTTTACATTCCAGGCTACATGGTCGGCGGGACATGGCATCAGCATTACCGTGGACACTTCCCTTGCGGTGTTCAATAGCGAAGTCATAACTTTGCAGTCTCTCAATCCACCGAGCTAGCTGTCCTTCTGGATTCTTAAACTGTAGTAGCCACTTCAGCGCTGCATGGTCCGTTCGAACTCGGAAACGTTGCCCATAGAGGTACTTGTGGAAATATTTGACGCAGTCCACCAACGCTAGTAGTTCTCTCCGAGTTACGCAGTAGTTCCTCTCTGGTTTTCCAATCGACCGGCTATAGTAGGCAACTACCTTCTCCTGCCCATCAATTACTTGCGACAGTACGCCTCCTATGGCATAACCACTAGCATCCGTATCCAAAATAAACGTTGCACCTGGAACGGGATACGCTAGCATAGGTGCAGTACATAGTCGTTCCTTCAGAGTCTGGAAAGCCTCCTCCTGCTCCTTGTTCCACTCGAAGGCTCTATTTTTCCTAGTGAGCTCGTGGAGGCTTTTAGCAACGCTGGCGAAATTCGGAACAAATCGGCGGTAGTAGGTGCATAGCCCAAGAAAACTTCGTAGTTCGTGCAGGTTCCTAGGTCTTGGCCAATCCTTTACTGCTTCTATCTTTTCCTTCGCAGTACAGATGCCCTCCGTTGTCACCTTGTGCCCTAAGTAGTTCACCTCCTTCCTGAACAGTGAGCACTTTTTAGGACTTAGCTTCAGACCAGCGCCAGCTATCCTCTGGAAAACTTCTTCCAAATTGTTCAGGTGTTCCTCAAAGCTTTTACCCAATACGATAATGTCATCTAGATACACCAAACATGTTTTCCAATGCAGTCCTTTGAGCACATGGTCCATAAGTCGTTCAAAAGTGGCAGGAGCGTTGCATAATCCAAAGGGCATCACCGTGAATTGCCACAGACCGTCTCCAACGCTGAAAGCTGTCTTCTCCTTATCCTCGCCACTTACCTCCACTTGCCAATAACCGCTCTTAAGGTCGAGTGTTGAGAACCACTTTGTTCCAGTCAACGAGTCCAGAGTGTCATCGATCCTGGGAAGAGGATAGCTGTCCTTTTTCGTCACATCGTTTAGTTTCCGGTAGTCTACGCAGAACCGCATTTGACCATCCTTCTTCTTCACAAGTACTACCGGCGAACTCCATGGACTCGCTGATGGTTCAATCACACCACTCTCGCTCATTTCGTTTATTATTTGGCTAACAGTTTCACGTTTGGCAAGTGGAACACTCCGAGGAGCTTGACGGATTGGCCTTGCATCGCCAGTATCAATGCGATGTTTCACAACGTTAGTCCTGCCTGGTTTGTCGCCATCCTTGTCGAATATGTTGCAGTATCTTCGGAGAAGTTCCTTAGCCTTGTGCTGGTATTTTTCTTCCAACCCTTCCGTCCATGCATTAATGTCTTCCGCAATGTCATTCTCGCCAATGGAATCGCTTTCAGGTAACTTTTCGCAGTTGAAGATTGCCTCTACCTCTCGACATTGCCCCAGTACAGTTCCTCTTCGGAGTTTGACTGGTGACTTGAACTCATTGAGCACTCGAACTGGGATGCGTCCATCCTTTTGCGTCTTAGCCAAGGTTTTACCAATAAGTACGTCCGGTGTAGAATTTTGTGTTGCTTCAACAACCCACAATTTGTTTGTCCCACAATCTCCATCAATCTTTGCCCACACAACTGCTTCTGACTTCGGTGGAATCTGCTCGCTTTCCTCTAGGATCACTCGCTTGCTGCTGTATGGACCATCATACCCAAACCGAAGGGGCACTTCCATGTTGTTATACGTCATAATCCTGTTCTTCATGTTGATCTTCATACCTTGATCAAGCATGAAGTCTAATCCAATGATGACTTCATCCATAATCGCCGCGACTATGAACTTGTGTAACACCGTCACATTCCCTATTGCGACTTTGCATGTTACCTCCCCTACAACTTGGGTGTCCTCACCAGTTGCTGTCCTCAACCTTGCTCCAGGTAATGGCCTTACCTCTTTAGTGACCAAATCAGATCGAATGATGGAATGTGATGCGCCCGTATCCACAGTTAGTACTCGCTCATGTCCGTCCACATATCCACCAACAGTAACGTTGCTCGCTTTTCTGCCAATTCGCGAGACGAAGATTATGGGGCATTCAATTGCGGGAGCCAGCGCGCGCCCCTTGCTGCTGACTCGTTTTAGTTTAACGACTGATTGGAGTTGGTTTCGTCTCCTTCAGCCCTGCGTTTACGTCCTGCTGAATTGTTGTGACCATTGGAACTTGCGCTGCAATCGCGGGCGAAGTGGCCTGACTTTCCACATTTAAAACATTTGCCAGAACCATGCTTTTTCTCGCCCAGCAGTTGGATAATCTTCTTCAGCATTTCATTTGTCTCTTCCGGTGCTTCCACTTCCACACGATGTGCTTTGTAGGCTGGTCTACTTAGGAGCGCCGCCGTTTCACGCGTCTGAGCATACGAGACGGTTTCAGCAAATGTTGCCTTTGGATTCGCGTACGTCTCTCGCTTGGTATACATGTCCCGCATTCCGTTGATGAACCTCTGGATTTTTACTCTTTCAAGGTGCTCACCAGATGCGTCTCCAATTGCCAAATGAGCCAGCCTTTCAATCTCAGAGGCGAATTCCTGTAAAGTCTCGTTGGATTTCTGGCAGCGATTCTCCAGCTCCATCTGGTAAATCTGTCTCCTGTGCTCGCTACCATAACGTCTTTCCACTGCACCCATTAACGCATCGTAACTGTTCCTTTCACAATCAGGAATAGTCTGCAAGATTTCCGCTGCAGGTCCTTTTAATGCAACGAACAATGCAGCGGATTTATCCTCCATGCTCCAGTGATTTGCTGTAGCTGTCTTCTCAAACTGGAGCTTAAAGACTTGGAAAGGAATCGTGCCGTCAAAGGATGGAGTCTTTACCTTGGGCGCGCTGGTCGAAGAAGGTGGGCGATTCAACTGCATATCTCGGAGGCGACCTTCCAACTCTTCTACCTTAGCCTCGACTTTCTCCTGTCTCTCTTCAAGTTTGTCCTGTATTTGTGTAATTTTTTCATCCTGTGCTTCCAGCTGTGATGATATGCGTGCCTCCTGTGCCTGTAGCTGAGTTTCTAACCGGGATGACACCTGCGATGACACCTGCGCTGATACCTCGGAAGATATACGTGTTTCCAAGGCTTGCATCTGTGAGGAAACGTCTGACGACAACTGCGACCTCTGTTCCTGCATCATCTGTGACATGGCAGCCAATAACGTGTTCATGTCCATACCTGTTGATGAACAAGGAGCATTTTGCTGTTCTTCAATCTTCCCGGATGTCTGTTGCACATCCTTTGACGAACATGCAGCCTCATCCTTCTGTTCGTCCTTTGCGGATGTATCGTCGGGATTACCTTGGAAGTCGTATTTGTCCACGTCGATGCCTTCAGCTTCCATAGCCTCTCGCAACCGGGATAACAATTCCACTTTTCTTCCGGAGGTGGCCAAATTACGCTTTTCCAACTCCTGTTTCAGCTCCTCAATTTTTAAGTCCTGAATTTTCGCCATTTTTAGTAGTTTCTCCTTCGGGATTTATTTAACAATCCCACTTCTGACACCAATTGTTACGATTATCCTCGAAACCTTGAGGGATTTCCCAAATATACTCGGGTCGTATCGCTGGATTGTTAAATAAATGCTAACGATGACCAAATTGTAGTACAATTAACTTTATTGTACAACAAACAATTTACAATACTTGCTAATACAGTAAAAAACACTTTACAATACTTGTTAAAGCAATAACAACGCTTTACTACTTGTTAACACAATTAAACTTATAGCTTGCTTATTCGCAACTCAATTCTCCGCTCACTTTACTTGTAGCTTGCTGACTTGTAACTAACTCACCTCGTGGTGGCGGCGCCCTTATATACCTGCGCCGGCACTTATGGCAACTCTAGAACATTCTGAAGTTTATCGCTCATTCTCTTTCTCTCGCTGTTCGCAGTGTTCATCCAACTTGACGTTTCTCTTTGTGGAACATTCTACGTCATTCTTCGAACATTCTGCCTATTTCTCGTTGTTCGCTTTGTGTTGCCGCAGTATTCGCCACA
>NW_023469094.1:0-5561 GCF_013731165.1 Rhagoletis pomonella | reverse complement strand
TTTTTTAACCGAATTCTGAGATAGGGCGTTCTTCAATCAAATTCTGAAGCAGGGCGTTCTTTAATAGTTTTCTGAGATAGGGGAGATAGGGTTTTCTGAGGAACTCACTTGAATTAGTTTGCTCAAGAGTGCCTCTTTGAAATGCCGCTGCTGAAGTACTGCTTTCTGCTCTCTCGCACCATTCTTCATTATCTATGATCATCAAAGCTTCATTTTGTTTTAAATAATGCTCCAGAATTGCGTCACCACAAACTTCGGTTCCGTCGGACTCTAAGACTATTTTGGACCATTTAATACCAAAATTAAGTGCTGTAAATATTTGGTTTTTAGTATGTCACATAATGTATATTATATACAGACTTTTAAATATACCTGCTTGTATTAATGTATCCGTAGATGCTAAAGTCATAAGCGTTTTTTTGGTACGTCTATCAGCGCTCCATACCTTGCACACGTACTCAGCCATTGCAATTATGTATGTACTTTATTATTTACGAATATATATATGGGTAGCTCTAACTATAATATATATGTTATATGTGCTTATTTATGTATGTAAGTATATGTTTTAGGAAAAAAAGTGATATTTAAATTAATTCTAATCTTTCTTTTCGACAAGTGTTGAGAATAAAGAAAGATAATATTTATTTTTTACATACAAAACGTGAACTGGATTTTTAATTAGGATATCACCTAAGTTTATTAAACTATACGACCTTTCAAATTGATAACATTCAAATAAAACTATTCTGTAGTTGTACCACATCTTTGTAATAGCACCGTAAAAGATCGCATTTTCGCAATTAGCGTCCAAAAATATTGAGTTAATTTTAAGGACTGTTATATTGCCCAGGTCGTCAGAATCAATGACAATGAAATGGTATTATTTGTATTCTGTGCCATGGAATTTAATTTGTTTTGTAACGAGTGTAAAACTTGGGGATAAATTAAAATTAAACATGTTTTCAGAAATAAATTCGTAACTATTGCAAAAAATTTTTAATTGAAATCTGGTTTCAAAAAGGTTGGCTTGCATTTGCTGATGTTTTTCAGAAAGAGTTAAAGATACATTTTTAAAATTTTTCATCGTTTTAGATATTTTTTAAAAATATTGATGTTTTTGTTCAAAGCGCATGGTCCATAAATTTTTAAGGGGACCATATTCTCTTATCAGATGTGACATATATAATGATGTTTTGGCCGCAACTTTGAAAGTGGAAAACATTCTCTTCTATATTCCATATATAGTGTGATACAATGTGAAAGTAAAGAGATTTGATTTTCATCTAACTCAGAGCTGTTTATCAACCTACACATTTCAATCATTACAGTGAGAAACTTCCACACCGGATCTTTATTTATCGATGACTTGTTCAAAAATATGAAGGGAAATATCATTAAGAAATGTAGGATTTCATCGGCCTTTCCTGGAATTTTTTTTCATATTGAGGTTAACATGTGAGAAAGACAGTTTTAATTTAAATTTTTTTTCTCAATGATGAAAGGCTCATATTTATGTAATCAATTGAAATAACATCTTGTATACACATATATTTACACACTTCCATCAAATCGTAGGGTATAATGCCTTCAAATAAATGGTGTGATATGCAGGGAGGAAGTCCCTCACAAACATGAAAGTAGCCTAATTCATTTAAACATGAGTCTTTTTTTTATTCCCATACCAAAATCAGGAGGATTTGAAAGGTTATTAAGGCATGCTTTATAGTTTTGGCGGGTACGCTTTTCACCGATATCTACATTAAAAGATATTAAATTTTCTCTCTTGAACAAACAATATCGACACATAAACTTGCTTGAGCTGAAGTTTTCAGTGTAGCCGCCTATTTGGTGGCTGCCTAAATTGTCACCAAGCATTGAAAATAAAGTTCCACGATAGTTCTGGTTAGAACCGTCTAAAAGAAAGTCAATTCCATTTTCTTCTTGTTTTCGTAAATCGCATATTAAAGGAGCCATATTTTTTTCAAATCCGAATAACTTTATGTAAGTATCTTTACAAAGCAAAACTAATTGGATATTATGAATATTTGATCTAAATTCTTTTGGAATATTTCCAATCATCATATAAACGCCTAGCAACTTGTGCTTCTTTTTAGACGAAGCTAAAGGATTGCAGTTTTCGAAGGCATCCTGAAATAAAAGCAATTCAATTCTGTTCAAATTTTCATTGAAAAATGCTTTCTGCTTGTATATTAAACCATCATTATAATCGGAATAACAATTCACATTAGACACTTTTTTGCTACTAAAAAGTTTAAAAACTATTTTATCACGCAATAGAACTTCAAGTGTTTTAAGAATTGGAATATAATGAAAAATACATTTCTTGTGATATTGATCAAAACCAAGATGAATTTCTTTCGGAGAAACGTAATTATTTTTATTTCTTAAGAAATAATTTCTTTTATATGCCGACTCAGATTAAGCAATTTCGGAAATTAAACTTTTGTTTGATACCGCACTTGAAAAATTTCTTTGTATTCTGACAAATTAAGAGTATCACATAAATCAGAAATGTATTTTCTCTTTTCTTTATCATGGCATTCTAAAATATCTTTTAACTCAATTACAAAAGAATCTAAGGCAATATCGCTGACCCCAAATTTACATTTCAATGTTGCGAAGAAGTTTTGAAAGGATTTGGAGCTAGAGCTTTGAGGGTTATCTATTAAGCGTTTCTCCAAATGCGTAGTTTCTTCATTGGAAGGAGTATCAAGTGCCTCTTGATCTGATGGCTTTGCTCCTTTTACCCTTTTATGCTTTCTGAAAACGTGCATCTTAAAACAACCAGAGTTTACGAAAGATTTAGAACAGTCAAAGGGGCAAACAATCAAAGTTTTGTTAAACAAATGTATCTGTATGTGAGAAGTCATATCTTTAACACTTTTTGTTTTGAAAATGCAAGCCGAACATTTGTAGTCTACATTTACGTTATTTTCACAATCTTTTACAGCACTGTTGTGATGTCGATACAAGTGCACATCGAATGAATAATAACTCTGAAATGTTTTTATGCATCCTGGTTGCAAACACTTAAATTCAACACATTTATAATTTTTGTGCAAATACAGGTGCCTATTATAAGAGTTAATATCACTTAAACTAAGGTTACAAATCGTACACAGTAACATACTAACGTTTTTTACAATAATATAGTACAGAATTTGATTATTTTACGCTTATTTACACTTCTATTTTCCCGACGCCACAGAGCAACACACAATTTCGCAATCAAATCTTTACCGCGTTGTTAGGAGTGGCAATTTTTGCATCGCGAATATGTGCAGCCTAAAGCGGCGAATACACGAGGAACATTGTTACAAACACAAGTTTCAAACATGCAATATTACTGTCAATGTTACCCATGTGTGGGCAGTCATTGCGTCATATTTAAGTGCATATAAAAACTTTATAACCATAATATAAAATATATAAACCATTTTAACTTGGAACGTACAAGTGTTTTATCGATTATATCATTAACTTTGAAATTGAAAGCATACCTTCGCTAACCTCATTTCGATAGTTCTGTTGAGCAAAGAACCGTTATATCTAATTCAGCTGCTGTGGTGTGCGTAAATTTACTACGAAAGCTAAAAAATACACATCAGTTGTTTAATTTCACCCGTAAAATTGTGTAAAGTCGCTAACAAAAAGGATTTTTACACACGAAAATGTGTAAATTAGAAAAATTCATATTTATCATGTAAATTTACGAAAAAATTGCAAAAATAAACAAAAACATACTCGATTTATAGTCGCACTTTTAAACAGACTTTTTGGAGTGTAATTTAGCTGCTGTGGTGTGCGTAAATTTTACTACGGTAGTGTGTACAAGCTACAAAATACACATCTGTTGTTTAATTTCACCCGTAGAATTGTGTAAAGTCGCTAAAAAAGGGATTTTTACACACGAAAATGTGTAAACGTGAAAAATACATATTTATCGTGTAAATTTACAAAAAAATTGTAAAAATAAACAAAAATATACCCGATTTTTAGTCGCATTTTTAAACAGACTTTTTAGAGTGTAAGGTAGTGTTACAGGAGCAGTTGAAATTTTCGCCCGATGCTTCTTAAAGAAAGCCATAAAAGTAGCTACCGTTGGTTCAACTTGGTATTATTGTGCTCTAGATTGCACTGTTTGTGGGCCTGTTGAATGAACTTATGTCTTGGTTGTATGAAAGATCAAAAAATTTGGATTTTCTGGCAAGTTGTACAACTTATCGCTACATTAATGGCCATGTTGTACAAACTCATTTAATTTGCGTTATTTTGTACACTAAATAACCGAAAATGGATAACTCAGCCGAAATAGGTACGTGCTTTCGTTGAATTTTATAAATGTAAGCCGAAACCATGAAATTGTAAAAATTAGATTTTACCACGAGACTGCTCGCAAAATTGCAATGTTTGTGGGCAAAACGTCCAACTTGATTGTGGATTGATTTGAAGCAACGTTTTCGGCTTGCATTATGTCAAAAGGACGTGTTTGTTGTAATTCATTCTGTCATTTACTACCATTATGCGTAGGCCAATTCATGAAATCATTTCATGTGTTTGAGTAGAAACTGAATGAATGAACACCATTTCATGATTACAATTAACGCGAAATGAAGTTTATGCACTGAGTTTTTACTCAGATCGATGAAATGATTTCGTGAATTGGACTACGCATGCTTTTAATTTATAAGGTAATTTTATGTTTTTATACTCTTGCTACCACATGAATATATGAATTCGTGATAAGAATATATGAATTCGCCTTGGAAGATAGAAAACGAGTAAGAATAAATGCCGAACAAAGGAATTTGTCTTCTTTCAACTTAAATAAATGCATTTTGCAAACAAAAGTGCGTACGTTACTTAGTGCCTTGGTAATGGAGAATTCGTAAGGATCTATTGATTGCATTATAAACATTTTCATTTATTTGTTAAACATACAATTACTTCCATTACAACCCGGTCCTATGGATGCTAGAAGCGCGAATTCATATAAGGTGCTGTTACCGGAAAATGAATAAATAAATTATATGTATATCAGAAAATTAATAAGATGAAATGAAATTATTGTTTGATTTGTAACCAAACCTATGTATGTAACTCAATCGCCTAATGGTTTGCCGAACCGTAAACATATGTTTACACATCCAATTTCGTGAGTAGGTACCTGGTACCCACACCTTTTTTAAGAAGTTTCACTTCTATCATGTGTACAGTGTTACACACGCATTTTTTTTTAATGTGTTCAAATTACATGAGTGCAAAAGAACTTACTAACAATTGCAATAAACGGAGTGTTAGTTGGAATTCTGCCCACAACTTCTGGCAGAGTTGTTCCAATCTGAAACAAGTAACAATTTAGCAAGTTGGTTGTTTATTGCATATGTACAAAAGGGTTCTTAATGTTACCTCAAAGATGAGGAATAAATAACTTTCATTTTCATTGAAGTATTTAAGAACACTTTGTATTATTATGTTTTCAGAGCATTATTCTTTTTCGAATGCTTTCATAGTTTCCTTGTTATGCATGGTTTCGA
>NW_023469093.1:0-5562 GCF_013731165.1 Rhagoletis pomonella | reverse complement strand
AAAGTGGCAGGAGCGTTGCATAATCCAAAGGGCATCACCGTGAATTGCCACAGACCGTCTCCAACGCTGAAAGCTGTCTTCTCCTTATCCTCGTCACTTACCTCCACTTGCCAATAACCGCTCTTAAGGTCGAGTGTTGAGAACCACTTTGTTCCAGTCAACGAGTCCAGAGTGTCATCGATCCTGGGAAGAGGATAGCTGTCCTTTTTCGTCACATCGTTTAGTTTCCGGTAGTCTACGCAGAACCGCATTTGACCATCCTTCTTCTTCACAAGTACTACCGGCGAACTCCATGGACTCGCTGATGGTTCAATCACACCACTCTCGCTCATTTCGTTTATTATTTGGCTAACAGTTTCACGTTTGGCAAGTGGAACACTCCGAGGAGCTTGACGGATTGGCCGTGCATCGCCAGTATCAATGCGATGTTTCACAACGTTAGTCCTGCCTGGTTTGTCGCCATCCTTGTCGAATATGTTGCAGTATCTTCGGAGAAGTTCCTTAGCCTTGTGCTGGTATTTTTCTTCCAACCCTTCCGTCCATGCATTAATGTCTTCCGCAATGTCATTCTCGCCAATGGAATCGCTTTCAGGTAACCTTTCGCAGTTGAAGATTGCCTCTACCTCTCTACATTGCCCCAGTACAGTTCCTCTTCGAAGTTTGACTGGTGACTTGAACTCATTGAGCACTCGAACTGGGATGCGTCCATCCTTTTGCGTCTTAGCCAAGGTTTTACCAATAAGTACGTCCGGTGTAGAATTTTGTGTTGCTTCAACAACCCACAATTTGTTTGTCCCACAATCTCCATCAATCTTTGCCCACACAACTGCTTCTGACTTCGGTGGAATCTGCTCGCTTTCCTCTAGGATCACTCGATTGCTGCTGTATGGACCATCATACCCAAATCGAAGGGGCACTTCCATGTTGTTATACGTCATAATCCTGTTCTTCATGTTGATCTTCATACCTTGATCAAGCATGAAGTCTAATCCAATGATGACTTCATCCATAATCGCCGCGACTATGAACTTGTGTAACACCGTCACATTCCCTATTGCGACTTTGCATGTTACCTCTCCTACAACTTGGGTGTCCTCACCAGTTGCTGTCCTCAACCTTGCTCCAGGTAATGGCCTTACCTCTTTAGTGACCAAATCAGATCGAATGATGGAATGTGATGCGCCCGTATCCACAGTTAGTACTCGCTCATGTCCGTCCACATATCCACCAACAATAACGTTGCTCGCTTTTCTGCCAATTCTCGAGACGGAGATTATGGGGCATTCAATTGCGGGAGCCAGCGTGCGCCCCTTGCTGCTGGCTCGTTTTAGTTTAACGACTGGTCGGAGTTGGGCTCGTCATCCTCAGTCCTGCGTTTACGTACTGCTGAACTGTTTGACCTGTTGGAACCCGTCTTACATTCGCGTGCGAAGTGGCCTGGTTTTCCGCAACTAAAACATTTTCTAGCACCATCCTTCCTCTCGGTTGCACCAGGAGTATTCTTCCCTGCCATCGACTTGAGTGTTTTCAGGATCTCGTTCATCACGTCAGGTGTTTCCACTTCTACTCGATGGGCTTTGTAGGCTGGTCTACTTAGGAGCGCTGCCGTTTCACGTGTCTGAGCATACGAGACCGTTTCAGCAAATGTTGGCTTTGGATTTGCATACGTCTCGCGCTTGGTATACACGTCCCGCATTCCGTTGATGAACCTCTGGATTTTTACTCTTTCGAGGTGCTCACCGGATGCATCTCCAATTGCCAAATGAGCCAACCTTTCAACCTCAGAGGCGAATTCCTGTAAAGTCTCATTGGATTT
Source organism: Rhagoletis pomonella (assembly GCF_013731165.1). Classification (NCBI taxonomy): domain Eukaryota; kingdom Metazoa; phylum Arthropoda; class Insecta; order Diptera; family Tephritidae; genus Rhagoletis; species Rhagoletis pomonella. The sequence goes on along the minus strand of NW_023469093.1, from coordinate 3,746 downwards.
CTGGCAGCGATTCTCCAGTTCCATCTGGTAAATCTGTCTCCGGTGCTCGCTACCATAACGTCTTTCCACTGCACCCATTAACGCATCGTAACTGTTCCTTTCACAGTCGGGAATAGTCTGCAAGATTTCTGCCGCAGGTCCTTTCAATGCAACGAATAGTGCAGCGGATTTATCCTCCATGCTCCAATGATTTGCTGCAGCCGTTTTCTCGAACTGGAGCTTAAAGACCTGGAAAGGAATCGTGCCGTCAAAGGATGGGGTTTTTACTTTGGGTGCGCTCGTCGAAGTAGCTGGACGATTCAACTGCATATCTCGGAGGCGACCTTCCAACTCTTCTACCTTAGCCTCGACTTTATCCTGTCTATCCTTGATTTGTTCGTTATCTCTAGCCAAATTCTCCTGCAGTTGTGTAATCTTTGCATCCTGGACATCCAGCAACTGTGATACGTGTGCCTTCTGTGCCTGTAGCTGCGACGAAATATCTGACAACTGTGTTTGCATCTGTGACGACAGCTGTGATGACATCTCTGACATGCGTGTATCCTGTGCTTGCATCATCTGTGACATGGCAGCCAACAACGTGTTCATGTCCATAACTGTTGATGACGAAGGAGCCTTTTGCTGTTCTTCAACCTTCCCGGATGTCTGTTGCACATCCTTCGACGAACATGCAGCCTCATCCTTCTGTTCGTCCATTGCGGATGTATCGTCGGGTTTACCTTGGAAGTCGTATTTGTCCACGTCGATGCCTTCCTTTTCCATAGCCTCTCGCAACCGTGATAGCAACTCCACTTTTCTTCCGGAGGTTGCTAAATTTCGTTTCTCCAACTCCTGCTTGAGTTCCTCAATCTTTAGATCCTGAATTTTTGCCATTTTCAGTAGTTTATCCTTCGGGATTTATTTAACAATCCCACTTCTGACACCAATTGTTACGATTATCCTTGAACCCTCGTCCGGATTACCCAAATATACTCGGGCTCGTATCGCTGGATTGTTAAATAAATGCTAACGATGACCAAATTGTAGTACAACTAACTTTATTGTACAACAAACAATTTACAATATTTGCTAATACAGTAAAAACACTTTACAATACTTGTTAAAGCAATAACAACGCTTTACTACTTGTTAACACAATTAAACTTATAGCTTGCTTATTCGCAACTCAATTCTCCGCTCAGTTTACTTGTAGCTTGCTGACTTGTAACTGTCCCCACTCCGCTGTGTCGTGGCTCTTATATACCTGCGCTCACACTTATGGCAACTCTAGAACGTTCTGAAGTTTATCGCTCATTCTCTTTCTCTCGCTGTTCGCAGTGTTCATCCAACTTGACGTTTCTCTTTGTGGAACATTCTACGTCATTCCTCGAACATTCTGCCTATTTCTCGTTGTTCGCTTTGTGTTGCCGCAGTATTCGCCACACTGCCCTCCACCTAAGTCTGATCGTCCCGATCAGACACACTTGCGGTTCCAAACGCTGCAAGCCTTTCCAAGTGGACCACCTTCATCTTGTTTCTTGCTCCCAACGGTCTGGATCCGATACACTACGTCATTTAGCCGTTTTACGACCTTATACGGACCTTCCCAGTTGCATTGTAGTTTTGGGGACAAACCTTTCTTTCGTTGTGGATTGTACAGCAACACCAAATCCCCTTCCTGGAAACCCTCGGAATTCATCGACTTATCATACCTGGCTTTCATCTTGTCACTCATAATTTGTGTGCGCTGTCTCACAAGAGCATGTATCTCTCTCAGCTCCTCTTCCAGGATGTTTGACGTCTCTTTTCCAATCCTTCTAGCATCACCAGTCACCCCAAACTTCAGATCACTAGGCAAACGGAGCTCACTGCCGAATATTACCTTTGCCGGAGTTTTACCCGTTGTTTCATGCACTGCTGACCGGTATCCCATCAGGAACAAGGGTATCCGGACATCCCAATCTTTTTGATTCTTGTCCACGACCTTCCGCAAATGCTCTTCCAGGGTTCGGTTGAACCGTTCCACCATGCCGCCTGATTGGGGATGAAGAGCCGTCGTTCGAGTTTTCCGGATACCCAGTATCTGGCACATCTCTTGGAACACTGCGGACTCAAAATTTCTTCCCTGGTCAGAGTGCAGCTCTATAGGTACACCGTATCTCGCAACCCAATTGTAGGTGAATACCTCCGCTACTGTTTTAGCTTCCTGGTTTGGAATCGGGTATACCTCCGGCCATTTGCTAAAGTAGTCCATAACCACAAGGACGTATTTGTTTCCCTGTGCGCTCATAGGAAATGGACCGGCTACATCCATGGCATTCCGCTCGAAAGGTGCACCTGAGTTATATTGCTTCATCTGGCCATGACTTCTGGATTTCGGCCCCTTAGCTGCAATACACTCCGCGCAGTTAGCAATCCACTCTGCGACCGATTGCCGACAACCAACCCAATAGAACCTCTGCTTAACCTTCTCCAGGGTCTTCGTGATTCCCAGGTACCCTCCACTAGGACCATTGTGGAATTCCTTGAGTACATCCGGAATTCTTACCCTTGGAACTACTATGAGGTTGCGGGAGCACTGGCCATCTTCGCTTTCCCATACCCTATGCAAACAGCCAGATATTAATTTTAAGCTGTTCCATTGTGCCCAGTACGCCTTTGCAATGGGGCTTTCCGCTGCCATTTGCTCCTTAGTTGGCCTCCTGTCCACCTCCAGTCCATGCATCAAAAGCTCCAGATCTGGATCTTCCTGCTGACACTTTCGTAGCTGCTCTTCCTTCCACTCTTCCGATGGTGTTATTGTCGTTAGACGGACGTCTATAATGTCCTCTTTTCCCTCAGCTTTTGAGCAGTGTTTACATTCCAGGCTACATGGTCGGCGGGACATGGCATCAGCATTACCGTGGACACTTCCCTTGCGGTGCTCAATAGCGAAGTCATAACTTTGCAGTCTCTCAATCCACCGAGCTAGCTGTCCTTCTGGATTCTTAAACTGTAGTAGCCACTTCAGCGCTGCATGGTCCGTTCGAACTCGGAAACGTTGCCCATAGAGGTACTTGTGGAAATGTTTGACGCAGTCCACCAACGCTAGTAGTTCTCTCCGAGTTACGCAGTAGTTCCTCTCTGGTTTTCCAATCGACCGGCTATAGTAGGCAACTACCTTCTCCTGCCCATCAATTACCTGCGACAGTACGCCTCCTATGGCATAACCACTAGCATCCGTATCCAAAATAAACGTTGCCCCTGGAACGGGATACGCTAGCATAGGTGCAGTACATAGTCGTTCCTCCAGAGTCTGGAAAGCCTCCTCCTGCTCCTTGTTCCACTCGAAGGCTCTATTTTTCCTAGTGAGCTCGTGGAGGCTTTTAGCAACGCTGGCGAAATTCGGAACAAATCGGCGGTAGTAGGTGCATAGCCCAAGAAAACTTCGTAGTTCGTGCAGGTTCCTAGGTCTTGGCCAATCCTTTACTGCTTCTATCTTTTCCTTCGCAGTACAGATGCCCTCCGTTGTGACCTTGTGCCCTAAGTAGTTCACCTCCTTCCTGAACAGTGAGCACTTTTTAGGACTTAGCTTCAGACCAGCGCCAGCTATCCTCTGGAAAACTTCTTCCAAATTGTTCAGGTGTTCCTCAAAGCTTTTACCCAATACGATAATGTCGTCTAGATACACCAAACATGTTTTCCAATGCAGTCCTTTGAGCACATGGTCCATAAGTCGTTCAAAAGTGGCAGGAGCGTTGCATAATCCAAAGGGCATCACCGTGAAT